>NC_140021.1:16002501-16247501 GCF_964263955.1 Coregonus lavaretus | reverse complement strand
AGGTGGACTTGCTGGTGTGTTTTGGATCATTGTCCTGCTGCAGAACCCAAGTTCGCTTCAGCTTGAGGTCACGAACAGATGCCCGGACATTCTCCTTCAGGATTTTTTGGTAGACAGCAGAATTCATGGTTCCATTTATCACAGCAAGTCTTCCAGGTCCTGAAGCAGCAAAACAGGCCCAGACCATCACACTACCACCACCATATTTTACTGTTGGTATGATGTTCTTTTTCTGAAATGCGGTGTTACTTTTACGCCAGATGTAATGGGACACACACCTTCCAAAAAGTTCAACTTTTGTCTCGTCAGTCCACAGAGTATTTTCCCAAAGGTATTGGGGATCATCAAGATGTTTTCTGGCAAAAATGAGACAAGCCTTAATGTTCTTTTTGCTCAGCAGTGGTTTTCGTCTTGGAATTCTGCCATGCAGGCCATTTTTGCCCAGTCTCTTTCTTACGGTGGAGTCATGAACACTGACCTTAACTGAGGCAAGTGAGGCCTGCAGCTCTTTGGATGTTGTTGTGGGGTCTTTTGTGACCTCTTGGATGAGTCGTCGCTGCGCTCTTGGGGTAATTTTGGTTAGCCGGCCACTCCTGGGAAGGTTCACCACTGTTCCATGTTTTCGCCATTTGTGGATAATGGCTCTCACTGTGGTTCGCTGGAGTCCCAAAGCTTTAGAAATAGCATTAGAACCTTTTCCAGACTGATGGATCTCAATTACTTTCTTTCTCATTTGTTCCTGAATTACTTTGGATCTCGGCATGATGTCTAGCTTTTGAGGATCTTTTGGTCTACTTCACTTTGTCAGGCAGGTCCTATTTAAGTGATTCCTTGATTGAGAACAGGTGTGGCAGTATCAGGCCTGGGTGTGGCTAGAGGAATAGTAACCGCAAAACACCAGTCTCAACGTCAACAGTGAAGAGGCGACTCCGGGATGCTGACCTTCTAGGCAGAGTTGCAAAGAAAAGCCATATCTCAGACTGGCCAATGAAAATAAAAGATTAAGACGGGCAGTCTGAGATATAGCATTTTCTTTTTCTAATGTATTTGTCCTCTTGCTCAGTTGTGCACCGGGGCCTCCCACTCCTCTTTCTATTCTGGTTAGAGCCAGTTTGTGCTGTTCTGTGAAGGGAGTAGTACACAGAGTTGTACGAGATCTTCAGTTTCTTGGCAATTTCTTGCATGGAATAGCCTTCATTTCTCAGAACAAGAATAGACTGACTAGTTTCAGAAGAAAGTAATTTGTTTCTGGCCATTCTGAGCCTGTAATCGAACCCACAATTGTTGATGCTCCAGATACTCAACTAGTCTCAAGAAGGCCAGTTTTATTGCTTCTTTAATCAGCACAACAGTTTTCAGCTGTGCTAACATAATTGCAAAAGGGGTTTCTAATGATCAATCAGCCTTTTAAAATGATAAACTTGGATTAGCAAACACCACGTGCCATTGGAACACAGGACTGATGGTTGCTGATAATGGGCCTCTGTACGCCTTTGTAGATATTCCATTATTCCATTCCGTTTCCAGTCACAATAGCCATTTACAACATTAACAATGTCTACACTGTATTTCTGATCAATTTTATGTTATTTTAATGGACAAAAAATGTGATTTTCTTTAGAAAACAAGGACATTTCTAAGTGACCCCAAACTTCTGAACGGTAGTGTATATATATATATATATATATATATATTTGCAAAAAAATATATGGGGGCTTGGAAGTGATGCAGACAATTACGACTGTGTTGCCGTGCACAACTCCAACACCATCATTAAGTTTGCCGATGACACAACAGTGGTAGGCCTGATCATCGACGACGATGAGACAGCCTACAGGGAGGAGGTCAGAGACCTGGCTGTGTGGTGCCGGGACAACAATCTCTCTCAAAACATCAGCAAGACAAAGGAGCTGATCGTGGACTACAGGAAATGGAGGGCTGAGCACACCCCCATCTACATCAACGGGGCTATAGTGGAGCGGGTCGAGAACTTCGAGTTCCTCAGTGTCCACATCACTAAGGACCTATCATGGTCCAAACACACCAACACAGTCGTGAATGGAGGCTGAAAAGATTTGGCATGGGCCCTCAGATCTTCAAAAGGTTATACAGCTGCACCATTGAGAGTATCTTGACTGGCTTCATCACCGCTTGGTATGGCAACTCCTTGGCATCCGACCGCAAGGCGCTACAGAAGGTACATCACTGGGGCCGCGTTCCATGCCATCCAGCACCTCTATACCAGGCAGTGTCAGAGAAAGGCCCTAAAAATTGTCAAAGACTCCAGCCACCCATACTGCAGACACTCCAACACACACATACACACACAAACTCACTCACACACGACATACGCTCACACCAGTGGAGGCTTCTGAGGGAAGGACGACTCATAATAATGACTGGAACGGAGCCAATGGAATGGCATCAAACCATGTGTTTGATTTATTTGATACCATTCCACTAATTCCGCTCCTGCCATTACCACAAGCCCGTCCTCCCCAATGAAGGTGTCACCAACCTCCTGTGGCTTACACACACAAAACACACACACATGCATATTGACACCACGCATACAAACTCACACATAGAAACACTTTCACACTCTTCACATACACTGCTGCTACTCTGTTTATTTTCTATCCTGATTGTCTAGTCACTTTTACCCCTATATACACTGCTCAAAAAAATAAAGGGAACACTTAAACAACACAATGTAACTCCAAGTCAATCACACTTCTGTGAAATCAAACTGTTCACTTAGGAAGCAACACTGATTGACAATACATTTCACATGCTGTTGTGCAAATGGAATAGACAACAGGTGGAAATTATAAGCAATTAGCAAGACACCCCCCAATAAAGGACTGGTTTTTCAGGTGGTGACCACAGACCACTTCTCAGTTCCTATGCTTCCTGGCTGATGTTTTGGTCACTTTTGAATGCTGGCGGTGCTTTCACTCTAGTGGTAGCATGAGACGGAGTCTACAACCCACACAAGTGGCTCAGGTAGTGCAGCTCATCCAGGATGGCACATCAATGCGAGCTGCGGCAAGAAGGTTTGCTGTGTCTGTCAGCGTAGTGTCCAGAGCATGGAGACGCTACCAGGAGACAGGCCAGTACATCAGGAGACGTGGAGGAGGCCGTAGGAGGGCAACAACCCAGCAGCAGGACTGCTTCCTCCGCCTTTGTGCAAGGAGGAACAGGAGGAGCACTGCCAGAGCCCTGCAAAATGACCTCCAGCAGGCCACAAATGTGCATGTGTCTGCTCAAACGGTCAGAAACAGACTCCATGAGGGTGGTATGAGGGCCCGACGTCCACAGGTGGGGGTTGTGCTTACAGCCCAACACCGTGCAGGACGTTTGGCATTTGCCAGAGAACACCAAGATTGGCAAATTCGCCACTGGCGCCCTGTGCTCTTCACAGATGAAAGCAGGTTCACACTGAGCACATGTGACAGACGTGACAGTCTGGAAACGCCGTGGAGAACGTTCTGCTGCCTGCAACATCCTCCAGCATGACCGGTTTGGCGGTGGGTCAGTCATGGTGTGGGGTGGCATTTCTTTGGGGGGCTGCACTGCCCTCCATGTGCTCGCCAGAGGTAGCCTGACTGCCATTAGGTACCGAGATGAGATCCTCAGACCCCTTGTGAGACCATATGCTGGTGCGGTTGGCCCTGGGTTCCTCCTAATGCAAGACAATGCTAGACCTCATGTGGCTGGAGTGTGTCAGCAGTTCCTGCAAGAGGAAGGCATTGATGCTATGGACTGGTCCGCCCGTTCCCCAGACCTGAATCCAATTGAGCACATCTGGGACATCATGTCTCGCTCCATCCACCAACGCCACGTTGCACCACAGACTGTCAAGGAGTTGGCGGATGCTTTAGTCCAGGTCTGGGAGGAGATCCCTCAGGAGACCATCCGCCACCTCATCAGGAGCATGCCCAGGCGTTGTAGGGAGGTCATACAGGCACGTGGAGGCCACACACACTACTGAGCCTCATTTTGACTTGTTTTAAGGACATTACATCAAAGTTGGATCAGCCTGTAGTGTGGTTTTCCACGTTAATTTTGAGGGTGATTCCAAATCCAGACCTCCATGGGTTGATAGATTTGATTTCCATTGATCATTTTTGTGTGATTTTGTTGTCAGCACATTCAACTATGTAAAGAAAAAAGTATTTAATAAGATTATTTCATTCATTCAGATCTAGGATGTGTTGTTTAAGTGTTCCCTTTATTTTTTTGAGCAGTGTACATACTACCTCAATTACCTCAACTACCTCCTACCCCTGCACATTGACTCGGTACCGGTACTCCTTGTATATAGCCTCGTTATTGTTATTTTATTGTGTAACTATTTCCTTTTTTATTTTTTATTTGTATCATTATTTTTCTTACTTTTTAACTCTGCATTGTTGGGAAAAGGCTTGTAAGTAAGCATTTCACAGAAAAGTCTACACCTGTTGTATTTGGCGCATGTGACAAATACATTTGATTTGATTTGATTTTTGGATGCTGACAGCAGTTGCTCCATTGGAAGACATAGTTTGGACTGTAGCCTACAAAAGCCTATTCCTGCTCTTTTCCTGCAATCCATCAAACACATTTGGTGTATCATCATAGTGGTCGCTAGCTGGCTGTGGCGTCTTATGACGAGGTGCCCGGACGTTTTTCACGGAATAATACTGCACCTAGTTAGCTAGCTGAATAAACTAGGTTAGTCTATTCCTAGAAAACATTGAACCGCTGTAGTTTACAACAATTATAGTTTCTGAGGTGGAAGTTGGGAGAGTTATATTTGGGAGTTGTGGTGAGGGAGGCCCCGCTCTCTCCTTTCCCAGATGTTTAGTTCATTTTATTCCGATCTCCTCTGCATTATTGTAGCCATCTGCTGCAGCCTGTCAACTATGCCTCTGCCTATCCCTGTTCTCTCCTCTCCGCACAGGCTACACAAACGCCTCACACCGCGTGGCTGCTGCCTCTCTAACCTGGTGGTCCCTGCACGCACGACCCACGTGGAGTTCCAGGTCTCAGGCAGCCTCTGGAACTGCCGTTCTGCTGCCAACAAGGCAGACTTCATCCCAGCCTATGCTACCCTCCAGTCCCTCAACTTCTTGGCGCTGACGGAAACATGGATTACCACTGAAAACACTGCTTCTCCTGCTGCTCTCTCCTCGTCTGACCATGTGTTCTCGCATACCCCGAGAGCATCTGGTCAGCGGGGTGGTGGCACAGGAATCCTCATCTCTCCCAAGTGGACATTCTCATTTTTTCCCCTGACCCATCTGTCTGTCTCCTCATTTGAATTCCATGCTGTCACAGTCACTAGCCCATTTAAGCTTAATATCCTTGTCATCTATCGCCCTCCAGGTTCCCTTGGAGAGTTCATCAATGAGCTTGACGCCTTGATAAGTTCCTTTCCTGAGGATGGCTCACCCCTCACAGTTCTGGGGGATTTCAACCTCCCTACGTCTACATTTGACTCATTTCTCTCTGCCTCCTTCTTTCCACTCCTCTCCTCTTTTGACCTCACCCTCTCACCGTCCCCCCCTACTCACAAGGCAGGCAATACGCTTGACCTCATCTTTACTAGATGCTGTTCTTCTACTAATCTCACTGCAACTCCCCTCCAAGTCTCCGACCACTACTTTGTATCCTTTTCTCTCTCCCTCTCCTCCAACACTACTCACTCTGCCCCTACACAGATGGTAATGCGCCGTCGCAACCTTCGCTCTCTCTCTCCCGCTACTCTCTCCTCTTCCATCCTATCATCTCTTCCCTCTGCTCAATCCTTCTCCCTCCAATCTCCTGATTCTGCCTCCTCAACCCTCCTCTCCTGCCTTTCTGCATCCTTTGACTCTCTATGTCCCCTATCCTCCCGGCCGGCTCGGTCCTCCCCTCCAGCTCCGTGGCTTGATGACTCATTGCGAGCTCACAGAACAGAGCTCCGGGCAGCTGAGCGGAAATGGAAGAAAACTAGACTCCCTGCAGACCTGGCATCTTTTCACTCCCTCCTCTCTACATTTTCTTCATCTGTTTCTGCTGCTAAGGCCACTTTCTACCACTCTAAATTCCAAGCATCCGCCTCTAACCCTAGGAAGCTCTTTGCCACATTCTCCTCCCTGCTGAATTCCCCCCCCCCCCCACCTCCTCCCTCTCTGTGGATGACTTCGTCAACCATTTTGAAAAGAAGGTTGATGACATCCGATCCTCGTTTGTTAAGTCAAATGACACTGCTGGTCCTGCTCACACTGCCCTACCCTATGCTTTGACTTCTTTCTCCCCTCTCTCTCCAGATAAAATCTTGCGACTTGTGACGGCAGGCCGCCCAACAACCTGCCCGCTTGACCCTATCCCCTCCTCTCTTCTCCAGACCATCTCCGGTGACCTTCTCCCTTACCTTACCTCGCTGATCAACTCATCCTTGACCGCTGGCTATGTCCCTTCCGTCTTCAAGAGAGCGAGAGTTGCACCCCTTCTCAAAAAACCAACACTCGATCCCTCTGATGTCAACAACTACAGACCAGTATCCCTTCTTTCTTTTCTCTCCAAAACTATTGAGCGTGCCGTCTTTAGCCAACTCTCTTGCTATCTCTCTCAGAATGAACTTCTTGATCCAAACCAGTCAGGTTTCAAGACTGGTCATTCAACTGAGACTGCTCTTCTCTGTGTCACAGAGGCTCTCCGCACTGCTAAAGCTAACTCTCTCTCCTCTGCTCTTGTCCTTCTAGACCTGTCTGCTGCCTTTGATAGTGTGAACCATCAGATCCTCCTCTCCACCATCTCTGAGCTGGGCATCTCCGGCACGGCTCACTCTTGGATTGCGTCCTACCTGACCGGTCGCTCCTACCAAGTGGCGTGGCGAGAAGCTGTCTCCGCACCACGTGCTCTCACCACTGGTGTCCCCCAGGGCTCAGTTCTAGGCCCTCTCCTATTCTCGCTATACACCAAGTCACTTGGCTCTGTCATATCCTCACATGGCCTCTCCTATCATTGCTACGCTGACGACACACAACTAATCTTCTCCTTTCCCCCTTCTGATAACCAGGTGGCGAATCGCATCTCTGCATGTCTGGCAGACATATCAGTATGGATGACGGATCACCACCTCAAGCTGAACCTCGGCAAGACAGAGCTGCTCTTCCTCCCGGGGAAGGACTGCCCGTTCCATGATCTCGCCATCACGGTTGACAACTCCGTTGTGTCCTCCTCCCAGAGTGCGAAGAGCCTTGGCGTGACCCTGGACAACACCCTGTCGTTCTACGCTAACATCAAGGCGGTGACCCGATCCTGTACGTTCATGCTCTACAACATTCGGAGAGTACGACCCTGCCTTACACAGGTCCTAATCCAGGCACCTGTCATCTCCCGTCTGGATTACTGCAACTCGCTGTTGGCTGGGCTCCCTGCCTGTGCCATTAAACCCCTACAACTCATCCAGAATGCCGCAGCCCGTCTGGTGTTCAACCTTCCCAAGTTCTCTCACGTCACCCCGCTCCTCCGCACACTCCACTGGCTTCCAGTTGAAGCTCGCATCTGCTACAAGACCATGATGCTTGCCTACGGAGCTGTGAGGGGAACGGCACCTCCGTACCTTCAGGCTCTGATCAGTCCCTACACCCAAACGAGGGCACTGCGTTCATCCACCTCTGGCCTGCTGGCTCCCCTACCTCTGCGGAAGCATAGTTCCCGCTCAGCCCAGTCAAAACTGTTCGCTGCTCTGGCACCCCAATGGTGGAACAAGCTCCCTCACGACGCCAGGACAGCGGAGTCACTCACCACCTTCCGGAGACATTTGAAACCCCACCTCTTTAAGGAATACCTGGGATAGGATAAAGTAATCCTTCTACCAATTGTCTCCCAAACGCTCTACCACTGTAAACAGGTCAGCGCCTTACAATAACTTTCAAGGAACTGACACCTTTTTGACACCACACGTGGATTTACTGCTATTTTCCAGGTTCCAGAATACCAGAGCAAGGACAAAACATAAAAACAAGTGTCCTTTGAAAGTAGCCCAGAAAAACGTTATACGTTTTAGAAAGAGATGGCTACGTGCACCTACACACACACTCTCGCACACATTCATGCTCACCTGGCAGACACACCGCCGGCCCCTTAGTGGTCCCACCAGACTTTGCTGTGGTTAGGAGTAGTGAATACTTACCTGGTTATTCCATTCTTCCCAGAGAGAGTGTGTGTGTGTGTGTGTGTGTCTGTGTGTGTGTGTGTACAGGATGTTACCTGGAGTGCCGTAGGCTGTCCTTCTTGTTCTTGGCGTTACAGAGAGTACACTCACAGCCCACAGCGTGAGGCCTGGGCAGGGAGATATCCTGCTTCAGCAACATGGTCAGTATCTCATAGTTGTTCCTATGGGCCGCCAGGATCACTGGAGCCACGTCCATGGTGGTGGAGTACTCAGGGTTCTGGATGCGCTGCATCAGTTTCTGACAGAGAGAGAAAAGGAGAAGAGGCTTGTTGTTATTGATGCAGTCTTTAATCCGCTAAAAGCATTCAGTTGTCCTGACAAATTTAAATGTAATAATGTAATGTACTTTCTGGTCTAAATTACAGGATCAGGATGAGGACAGACATTTGGCTGCAGCGGGTAATGATCAATTTATTATCATAAGTAATACAATGGTGGTGAAGAGAAGAGACTAACAGCGATGGAGGGCTTAGAGGACCTCCTGGGGCGATGGTTGAGGAGGATGTCCACAGCTCCCACCACCTCCGAGTCGATGGCCACTAACAGAGCATCTGTTGCCTGGGACAAAAACAGACACAACACAGGACCGGGTTAGAGAGAGAAAGCCTGGACCAAACACAACAACAGGACCGGGTTAGAGAGAGAGAGAGCCTGGACCAAACACAACAACAGGACCGGGTTAGAGAGAGAGAGAGCCTGGACCAAACACAACAACAGGACCGGGTTAGAGAGAGAGAGAGCCTGGACCAAACACAACAACAGGACCGGGTTAGAGAGAGAGAGAGCCTGGACCAAACACAACAACAGGACCGGGTTAGAGAGAGAGAGAGAGAGCCTGGACCAAACACAACAACAGGACCGGGTTAGAGAGAGAGAGAGAGAGCCTGGACCAAACACAACAACAGGACCGGGTTAGAGAGAGAGAGCCTGGACCAAACACAGACACAGGCACAACAACAGAGAATAGAGTCAGGATAGATACAGTAAGGGAAAAAAGTATTTGATCCCCCGCTGATTTTGTACGTTTGCCCACTGACAAATAAATGAATTTTAATGGTAGGTGTATTTGAACAGTGAGAGACAGAATAACAACAAAAAAATCCAGAAAAACGCATGTCAAAAATGTTATAAATTGATTTGCATTTTAATGAGGGAAAAAAGTATTTGACCCCCTCTCAATCAGAAAGATTTCTGGCTCCCAGGTGACTTTTATACAGGTAACGAGCTGAGATTAGGTGCACACTCTTAAAGGGAGTGCTCCTAATCTCATCTTGTTCCCTGTATAAAAGACACCTGTCCACAGAAGCAACACAAAAGAACTGTCAATCTCCCTCGGCCTGGGGCTCCATGCAAGATCTCACCTCGTGGAGTTGCAATGATCATGAGAACGGTGAGGGATCAGCCCAGAACTACATGGGAGGATCTTGTCAATGATCTCAAGGCAGCTGGGACCATAGTCACCAAGAAAACAATTGGTAACACACTACGCCGTGAAGGACTGAAATCCTGCAGCGCCCGCAAGGTCCCCCTGCTCAAGAAAGCACATATACAGGGCTGTCTGAAGTTTGCCAATGAACATCTGAATGATTCAGAGGAGAACTGGGTGAAAGTGTTGTGGTCAGATGAGACCAAAATCGAGCTCTTTGGCATCAACTCAACTCGCCGTGTTTGGAGGAGGAGGAATGCTGCCTATGACCTCAAGAACACCATCCCCACCGTCAAACATGGAGGTGGAAACATTATGCTTTGGGGGCGTTTTTCTGCTAAGGGGACAGGACAACTTCACCGCATCAAAGGGACGATGGACGGGGCCATGTACCATCAAATCTTGGGTGAGAACCTCCTCCCCTCAGCCAGGGCATTGAAAATGGGTTGTGGATGGGTATTCCAGCATGACAATGACCCAAAACATACAGCCAAGGCAACAAAGGAGTGGCTCAAGAAGAAGCACATTAAGGTCCTGGAGTGGCCTAGCCACCAGACCTTAATCCCATAGAAAATCTGTGGAGGGAGCTGAAGGTTCGAGTTGCCAAACGTCAGTCTTGAAACCTTAATGACTTGGAGAAGATCTGCAAAGAGGAGTGGAACAAAATCCCTCCTGAGATGTGTGCAAACCTGGTGGCCAACTACAAGAAACGTCTGACCTTTGATTGCCAATAAGGGTTTTGCCACCAAGTACTAAGTCATGTTTTGCAGAGGGGTCAAATACTTATTTCCCTCATTAAAATGCAAATCAATTTATAACATTTTTGACATGCGTTTTTCTTGATTCTTTTGTTGTAAT
The DNA here is from genome assembly GCF_964263955.1 of Coregonus lavaretus. Classification (NCBI taxonomy): domain Eukaryota; kingdom Metazoa; phylum Chordata; class Actinopteri; order Salmoniformes; family Salmonidae; genus Coregonus; species Coregonus lavaretus. Next base: position 16,237,008 of record NC_140021.1, on the reverse strand, counting down.
GCTGTCTCTCACTGTTCAAATAAACCTACCATTAAAATTATAGACTGATCATGTCTTTGTCAGTGGGCAAACGTACAAAATCAGCAGGGGATCAAATACTTTTTTCCCTCACTGTAGTTCTGAAGGTTATACTAAAATAGTCAACAGCGCAGGCTTCACACACTAGCCTCTTGCTCTCTGTGTGTTACCTGGCAGCCATGCTCCAGCAGCAGCTTAAGGATGTCCAGGTTTTGGTTCTCTATAGAGATGTTGACAGCGTCTCTCCCCAGCACATCTACACAGTTGATATTGAGCTCTGTCTTCTCCTCCAGCAGTCTCTTCACCATGTAGTAGTCACCTGGAACAGTGTGGAGTTAGAGCTCACACAACACACACGCAAGCAAGCACGAGCACACACACACAAACACATAAAAATGCACACACAGAAGAAAAAACACACACACACACAAAGAAAATCAAACACACACACACACACAAAGACAAAAACACACAGACACACAAATGCACACACACATGGACCCCCCCCCCCCCACACACACACACACACACACAAAGAAAGAGAGTGGGATGCAGATGCACAGAGAGAGACGCAGATTGCACACAGCACACAGAGTGAGAGTAGGCTCCACTCCAACACTCCAGCACCCTACAATCCCAGCTTACTGTAACAATAACAATCTCCATCAAAGGACAAATATAGTCTGTTGAGCCATGTTTACACTGGCTTTATATGGTGAGAATGTCTGGGACAACCTGCTGGCCCCTATACAAACATCCATCTCAGCTTCACTTGTCATTGATTTAAAATACTATCTAATTTCATTGGGATACTGTTACAATAAATAATCATAGCTTCTTGCTTCTGACACATGTAAATAATGTGTATTTATACCCCTCTTCTCATGGGAATTATGTACATGTGTTTGATATCTGTGTGTGTGTGTGTGTGTGTGTGTGTGTGTGTGTGTGTGTGTGTGTGTGTGTGTGGGTTTGTACATGTCCTCTCATGGGAATTACCTAACCGGCCATCCATGCAAACCTGTCACCCAGTAGCTATTCCTTGAATACAAGTGTTAAACTTGGGCTCGATGACAGAATACAGAATGCAGTAAATGTATAGTCTTTGTCACAGGCTAGCAAAAGCATGACAAAGCTTACACAAATGCATAGCTCCACATAGCTCTACACAAGAGCATTAAGCTCCACTAGGTTAAATAAAACTCAGCCCCGTGGGCAAACTTCCAGTGTAGCTACATGTAGGCAGCTGCAGTAGGCATTCATCCAAAGTACACTCACTCATCCATAATAAGGTAAGAAAGGATGACTGTTGGTAATAATGGTGTGATATGAAATGAAGTGTTTAAAAGAATAAAAGACTACATGTTCACACCTTTTCTTAAACAGCATCTTACGTTACGCTGTCATAAAGTCACAAGTTTTGCTAATGCCATGTTAATAACATCATATTCTCATATACAAAATATTGTTGTTGTTGTTGTTTTTTTGATAAACGAATCCACCCAGAAGCCTAAAATAACTCACCTTTCTCACAGGCCAGTAGGAAGAGCTTTTCATCCAGAGTAGTGTCCTCCTTCACCTCCCTCACGTCTTTCAGGGCCAGAAATTTATCCGGAGAGGACACGTCCGTGCCCTGATACAGAGCGGCCATTGCGACGGAGAAGGAGTAGGGCAGAACACTAATGTGCATCCCACTACTAGGCGCCAGCGACTATTTAACCATGAAATCCCGTCACATGGGATGGCATATACTGCAAAAATACTGTTAATGTATTTCCCCCCAAAGAACGGCAGTTGTAAACGTCTTCCCGAAAGAAAAAAAGAAAAAAGAAAATGTAGGCTATTATTGTTGTCGCATCCGTGTTGGTAACGTTTCATCCGTTTATACGCAGCGTCGGTGTTTGGCGTGCGTAACGTCCTTCCCAGTTGTATCCTCGTAATATCCCTTTGACATAGGCTATTCTTCTTCAGGTGTAAACATACCGTACGCCGTCAGTGCATAAATCACCATCTACATCAGCGTGTTTACATGCACCATTTTCCCGCATCACTTCGCAGGCTCCTGACAGTCCTCTGGTCCTGATGGTGTTGCTACTGCGCATGCTCAATCTCATCTCGCTGGCACAGTGCAGGCAGCATCCTCAGCGGTCCACTATATAGAGACTATATTTGGTCAAGCTTGGAGGTGTCATAAGGAGAAATGGTTCCAATCGTTTTTCCACCATTCATTTTTCCCATAGGGGATTTGAGAAACCTTTAAAATAAGGGCTGTGTTTTGTCTAGGCTTACCCTGGCATGACGTTTTGATAACCATGTAAATCTCTCTCAAACAAGGTGACTTTTATCAATACATTTGGCTCTATTTACTCTCAGATTCGAAAATGCTAATTAGCATCAAAGTAGACATCATGCAAAACTTTAAATCCCTGCAAGCTTCTGCACATAATCTCTAGCTGACACCTTTGCTAATAGGTATTGTGTCAATTTAAAATTTGGACAAGGCACTTCACAGAATTGTCAATTTAAAGAAATGTTGCCAATTGATTCATTACTACATTTAGCTAACATTAGATAGTTAATCCAGAGACGCTTACCTTTGCCTCGATTAAGCAGTTTCATCTAGATCATCATGGCATTTGCCGTTCTTTATGATAGCCACATTAGCAGCTAATTGGCGTTTCTTTTTTGGGGGGTAAATACAGGCCAATATATTGACAAAAGTCACCTTGTCCTAGAGAGATTTACACGGTTATCAAAACGTCAGGACAGGGTAAGCCTACACAAAACACAGCCCTTATTTTAAGTGTTTCAAAAATCCCCTATGGGAAAAATGGATGGTGGAAAAATGATTGGAACCATTTCCCTGTTTGACCGCTAGGTTTTATGGGTAATATGACTCATACTGTGGTACTCTATTACATAACAAGCCTGGCTTCTATTTTTGCCATTATTACATTTTAGTTGAGATAGCCTACAGAATGTACAATCAGATGACGAAGAGATTAGGAAGTTTAGGATAGGCTATTTAATAATCATATTTAGAGAGGTAAAGAAATAGTTCCCCCTGAAGTATTTCCAAAACACTGTACTACAATCATAGTCTGCAATAATAATGCTCAAATAAACAGTTTGATTTTGAATAATATTTTCTCAAAGTTTCTATTTGCACATTTATAAGATACAATCTCAACGAATTGGCTATTTACCTTGCTCTCATTTTTTCATACTGACAGGAATTATAGGATCACATTGTGTGTGTGCCTGCATGTGATGTTTCCTGCATCTTCCTTCACAGAAAGACATTTGGGATGACGAAGATACAAAGCATATTAGATCAATATAATAACATTGCTTCTAGGAGCAGCATGACTTTGAGGACATAGTGTAACTGCAGATACATGTCACATAGGCCTATACTGCACCATTTAATACCAGAGGGCTTTTAGGTAATGAACATGCCATTGTACCATTAAACCAAGGAAGATTGGGATACAGGTTGGTCAAATTGAAACATTTAAATGTTTCACATTTTAGTCATTTAGTAGACGCTCTTATCCAGAGCGACTTACAGTGCATACATTTTTTTTCATACTGGAAACAAGGGGCAATCAGCAGTTGAAATAATTACAATGCGTTTTCCCCGCCCCTGTTTTGGTAAAAAGCTGAATTATGGGGCTGGAGAAATGTAACCACTCTCAAATTCAGACAGAGCTATGGATGCAATGACTGACCATCCATGAAATAAAAATGATAGTTTTAACCATGTTTACAAACATTGGAGTAGAACACGTTTATATTCTGGGTGCTGATGGGGTACGACAGCTGAACTAAGCTCATGAGGCAATTATAATTTATGTTCTTCAAGAATCAATGGGTACATATAATTAATTTATAAATCCTCAAATGGATGCAGCAACTGCAGATTTCCCCTTTAATGTAAAATGTTTTATTTTTCTAATCTGGGTGAACATATCTCCTGAAATAACTTTAGGCGTAAATCTGGATTACAAATAATACATTTAACAATTCATCAATTAAGTTTCTTTAACTTACTTTTCTATAAGACATAAATAATTGACAACAGATGCAGTAGCCTACATAATTTCCAACGGTTTACCAGACCCAAATGGAATTGAAATATTCCCTTTGCCCCAGCAGATGGCAATCTTTGCAAAGCAACTGGCCACAAAGCAGTGACTGTATCCAAAAGACTAAGAGTAAAGAAAACACAAATTTACCAAGAAATCCTCTCAGGAAAAGAGTACCCTAATAGTGAACTAAAAACTATTGAGACAACTGTAGGACACCCAATAGACATGCCCAAACCCTCCTATTTTTGGCCTCCATTAGTGTAATAACACATGAACTGACACGTGAGCGGATAATTTTCAATCGGTAGGGCATTTGGTCCGTGCCCCTAAAACATATGGGTTTATCGCTTCCCAGGCCTGTCAATTCCACGCTAACAGCTGTCGAAAGGCAGATTACCTCTGATTCCAATGTGCCTAGTGAGATAGAGAGGACAGGACAGGACATGATAGGATTGGCAGTTCAGTTACCGGGTTGACCACCTCTCACCGGGAACAACTCTCATTGCCTATCGTTCATTGGTCCCGTTTTCAACCGGGCGCCAGGTCTACAGTACCTCTTGAGACTGGGCAATACACATGTCTCTAATGGGAGCTATCGATTACTTGCTGCCTAGGCCTGCACAATATGAGAGGGAGAGACAGATATGGTGAAACATGATCAATAATATTCCCAACAGACCTTGAATGTAGGCTATTGTCTGTTCTCTCTGAAAATGCAACAAAACATACGATTTGAAAATACTACCAAACATTCTTACTTGATATGATACATTGTAAAATTGAAACAAAGTATGTAACATATTTGTACTAATAGCCTAGTTGCATAACAGTGCGCTAAGCAAGTCTATAAATTAAAGGACTGGAGCGGTGTCGACACAATGACACAGGCAGAAGGGAGACCAGCATCCCTTCCATTTCTATTCTATCCTAACAACAGCATCATTTCCCACCGTGGTGACGTCTACCATTGCTGTGAGATTTTGTTGTCCCCCACGATGAAATCCGGGAGGGGACTGTGGATCTGTCTCCATCTGTCCGTTCCTTTGTACGTTAGTCATACGCGATATGTCAGATAGAGATAATTAACTTACATTTGTGAAACTGAAATGTGTTAGTCACACGCGATATCTCAATTAGCCCAAGGGGGGGCGCTTACAATGTTTACCGTTGCCTTTTTTCAAATACGGGCTTCTCGAGAACAGTGCGTTCATTGTTGACAGACGTGCGGAAGAACCAAGGGCGCAACTCGCTTACGCACGTATCCTATCACGCTCCAATGGCGTCTAGAGAAGGGAGGGCCTTTCTTCCTGTAGTCTGATTAAATCAGTCCAGTTTCAATTGGAAGAGATAAAATACCGCACATCAGGAATAAGGGAAAGATCTTTGATTCTTTGGACGAATAGACTTCACCTATGGATATACCTGCGACGTTTAGAGGTATTTGTTCCTCAGCGTATGTTGAAAAGGATCCAAGAAGAGGTTGGAGCGCGTAATTACTAACGTATTACTTGTATGCTGTGGTTCAATGTTCCTATAGGCTCCATCTATACTGGGGCGCATCAGATTTTAGCTGCGCTGAGATGCCTACACTGAATGTTGTCAAGGAGGGCGTAAATTGTTTGCTTGAATGGTTCCTCGTTTTGTTTTTGATGGCAGGCCAAACGCAAAACGCACTGTAATACCCGTAATAGAAACATTTTCATTTGAAGAGCCTTGCGCACTGCAGTAAAAGCAGGGCAGCGTTATCGTATTTTGGTTTGCGAATCAGATTGTGATATCGAATCTGCTGGCTGGGGTATTACCTAATCATTTAGCATTGGATTCGTTCGGTATCAATTTCCACCGGAGATATTCAACACGCCGTACGGGTTTGCCTATTGTAAATGTAAGAACCCTTCGCCCAGTGGTGAGAGCCACTCACTCCTAGGTTACAGATGAGAGGGAAACAATACCATCAACAACTGAAGTTGACAGCGCCTTGGGAGAAGGATGCTGGCTACGGGAGAAAGCTCAAAACGTACAGGAACCATACTAAGATAATAGCCCAGCCCGGCATTGTGATGAAGGTGCTACGCAGAAAGCGGATTGTGTTGTTTATAGCCTATATCTTACTGCTGGTGCTGACCATGCTGAACTTGGCCAACTATAAATGGACTAAAGAGCCCCAGCAGTGCAATCACCAGATGAGGAGCACTACCTATCATGGCAGATCAGATATCCGGTTCCTCTACAGACCCTCTCTGGCCAAGAAGAGACAGTTGGTCTATGTTCTGACCACATGGAGGTCTGGGTCCTCCTTTTTCGGGGAGCTGTTTAACCAAAATCCTGAAGTGTTCTTCCTGTATGAACCCATGTGGCACATCTGGCAGAAGCTGTACCCGGGAGACGCGGTGTCTTTACAGGGGGCAGCCAGGGACATGCTCAGCTCCTTATACCGCTGTGATCTCTCTGTGTTCCAGCTGTACAACAGCCCAGGGGGAAAGAACTTTACTTCCCTAGGACTCTTTGGGGCCACCCTGAATAAGGTGGTGTGCTCCTACCCCCTCTGCTCCGCCTACAGGAAAGAGGTGGTGGGTATGGTGGATGACAAGGTGTGTAAAAAGTGCCCCCCTCAAAGCCTTAGACTACTAGAGGAGGAGTGCCTCAAATACAGCACTATCGTTATTAAAGGGGTGCGTATCCTGGATGTTAATGTACTAGCCCCCCTCATGGAGGACCCGTCCCTGGACGTGAAGGTAGTCCACCTGGTCAGGGACCCCAGGGCCGTGGCCAACTCCAGGATCAAGTCCCGACATGGGCTGATCCGGGAGAACCTGCAGGTGGTCCGGAGCAGGGACCCCAAGCTCCGCAGGATCCCCTTCGTAGACCCCAATCACAAAGCCAACAAGAAGGACGGCTCGGACTACCACTCCATTGGAGCCATGGAGGTGATCTGTGACCGCACCTCCCGGACCCTGAGGACTGCCTTAAACCCTCCCAGTTGGCTCAAAGGGAAGTACATGGCTGTACGCTATGAGGACCTGGTGGAGAACCCTGTGAAGATCCTGAGGAACATCTACCGCTTCGCCAACCTCACCACCAACCATGACATTGAATTGTTTGCTCTGAACATGACAGGCGGGTCTAGCTCGTCCTCCAAGCCGTTCATAGTGTCCTCCAGGAACGCCACTCAGGCTGCCAGCGCATGGAGAACAGTGCTCAGCATCCAGCAGATCAAACAGGTGGAGGACTACTGTCATCACTCCATGGCTGTCCTGGGCTATGACAGAGTCAGGACGGCCGGGGAGGCCAAGGACCTTAGTAAGTCTTTACTGACGGTCTCCAAACTGTGACAGAAAAATATGTATTTTTCCTTTCCACCAAAGACAGTGAATTTAATGTCATTTTGCATCTAGTGCCATTCCGTTAATCGTGGAATAAAAAAGCGTTACTTTGAATTAGTGTTTTTGAGGAATTCCACTTCTTGGCCACATTGGAATGTATTTTAGTTTTATTTTTCAGTTCAATTGCAGACAGTTGTATTTGACAGGACCATTACTTTTGTATCTGGAAAACTGGATGTTTTTGACAAAGCCTGAAGGCTTATGAACAATGACTTGAATATTGAAACTGCAACTATGGAAACAAACAAACACTGTATGATTAATGTATCTTGTTATGAAAACACTTCAAAGTGGATGTTTTGGGAGTTATTTTGAATGTTCCAAACCTGAGATTTTTTCTTTCTTTCAGTATCCATAATGTTTGTAAAAGTGAAAAACCAGTGGATGAAAAAAAAAAAGCATTAATTCATCAAAAAGCTAATTGTTTGAGCAGGTTATGTTACGTTGTGAGTAATGGATGGACTCAGAGACAATCATTAAACTGGTCTGTTATAACTATAATGTTACTCTGAGGAAGCATCTTTAACTTTCAGGTTTATTAGTTATTTATTATATGTTATTACAGTGGGACATCCCCAGATGACAATAGATAGTGGGACAGTAATAGTAAACCATGATGACAAAGCAGCTGTGGAAGTCCCAGGAACTAAGGCTTTCTCAGTGTCACTGTGAGACTAGCCTGATGTAATTTTAAATGTTTACAGGTACCAGCTCTCTGGATGCAAACAGATTATTTGTCCAAACTGCTTTAAAAAAAAAATATTACAGAAAAGGTTGAAGCAGAGTAGCTTTAGCACCTTTATTGAACAAAACAAAAACATATAAAAACATAACCCAGGGATAGCTCATAAACAAGGTAGTTTACCATCAATGATGCTACAATTAAATCAGGCAAATATAGTATAAAATATATTAAACTAATTTAAGTGCCGCTGGCCTAGACATACTGGTCATGGGTATAATACGCGAATCTTATTATCCTCTTACACTGAGATATAGTACAGTGTCTTTGTCATTCCCTTAGCCTGGCTAGTCCAAGGTAGCCTGGGTGCCAGTCTGCTTATATGCCCTTGTCAGCTCCTTATGGAATTGTCATGCTAAACATGTTTGGCTTGACAATGACAGCAATGGAGATGGTAAGAGCACAGCCATATCTGGGACCAGGCTAGTCCAATGCAGTTTCTACAATTACAACTTGCAAATATAACATAATACAAATGGGTAAAGGAAGGGGAGGATGTGGAAGGTATGAGTAGACTGGGTTTTACACATTCTGTATGGGTTATTATTGGTTAGACACTAGACAGTGTCTCTCATTGTGGTACATGGACTGGGTTAACGTTTAGAACAATGTGTAAACATTTAGAACACGTGTGAATCATCTTGTTTCAGAGCACAAAGACATACTGTCCTACCGGGGTTGCATCACAACAATAGTCCGCAGCTGCCATTCTGCACATTCAGGTTGCGTCCCAAATGGCACCCTATTCCCTAGTTAGTTTGCTACTTTTGACCTGGGCCCTAGGGAATAGGGTGACATTTCAGACGCAGCTTCAGTCTACAGGGAGTCATCTTGTTGTTGAGGTCTTTCCATCTAGTATAGAGAAAATACATGTATTTTACAGGAGATTGGAATGCAACGGTGTTCCATAGATAGAAAAAAAAGACATCCATGCAGTAACCTTTGACAAGCGCTTAAAATCCAAGGACAGTGTTCTTATGAATATGAGAAAAACTAACTGTAGCCTCACAGAGAGAGAGCAAGAGAGCTAACCTTCTGCATATTGAATTTGTCTACTACGCCTTGTTCAAGGGGAACAGGACACAGAGATTTATGCAATACTGAACATGGGGCAAGACACAGTGGTGAATATGAATATACAGATGATTTCATTTTCTGGGTTGAATTTATGAGATTCAGTTTAAAACCTTGGAGAGCTAATAGTCTCCTTCACAAACGCTGCTAATGGACTAAAGCTTTTGGAAGTATTCTGACGCAACATTCAATTATAAGTAAGAGGGGAGAGGGCTGATAAATTCAATGGAATAAATTAGAATGAGCAAAAATGCTGGGGAAAATGTGCAATAAATGTTTTAACTAGGAGTATGAGGGGTCGCTCGGTACAGAAATATAATTTCTCCTGATTACAAAATAGAAGAGAGAGTCCGTAAAGAGAGAGTTGTTAAAAAGAGCAAGAAACCCCAGTGCCATATGTTGTTTTCTTTTCATGACCCTGCCCTGTAAGTGTGTGTGTGCGCGTCTCTCTCTCTCTCTCTCTCTCTCTCTCTCTCTTTCTCTCTCTCTCCCTCTCTCTCTCTCCCAGAGTTGCAACATCGTGAGACTTCCGGGAATGCTTGCCAAACAGACCAAACAGGCCAGAGTTTGAGGTTAGAGAAGTTAATGAGAGAAGTAAAAAAATCTTCCTTAATTGTTAAATGTCTCGAAAATCTAAAGGCACAATGTAGATTGGAGCCAATGTGTTAAGTAGTTGAACATGTTATTACTCTAACCTTGTGAAAGTGGCAAACTGACACTTTTTCATTTTCATCAAAAACAACTTTATATCGAAGGAGTGCCGTTGATTTGACGGCCTGCTCATGCACAGTTCGGCGTGAGACGACCGTTAGACCCAATGAAGTGTTTCTACACATGAGCTTTGCTAGCCAACGTCGCCATGACATCGCCTACAAGTGTGATCAGGGATTTCTATTGGAGAAGCAGTTTTAGCCTATCTTCATACTGTACAGTCTTTGCCATTATCACATGTCCTTCTGGGATAGGTTGGAGGTCACGACCTGGCTGGTAAGAAGTTAGAGATCAGGTCCCAGGCTGGTGTTGGGGGTCCAGACTAAGTGTCACCCCCTAGGGGCCCCTGGTCCTCATGTGCCTGGTAACTCAGCCCCACTGAGGTGGAGGTGCAGCCTGCCTATGTTTACAGCCCAAATGGCACCTTATTCACTATATAGTGCACTACTTTTGACTAAAGCCTTATAGACCATGGTCAAAAGTAGTAGACTATATGGGGAATAGGGTGCCATTTGGGATGCACCCTATGCCTCTGTATCCGGGAGTTGGCCCTGGTTCTGTAAGGCAGACTTAGACGTTGTGTTACCTAGCATTAATAGTGACCTCACTGTGCCAATCTATGCTTGTCCCTGTCATGTGATAATTGTGTTATGACATTGAACTACACTACACCAAAAGTATGTGGACACCTGCTCATCGAATATGTCATTCCAAAATCATGGGCATTAATATGGATTTGGTTCCGATCTTTGCTGCAATGACAGCCTCCACTCTTCTGGGAAGGCTTTTCACTAGATGTTGGAACATTACTGCGGGGCTTGCTTCCATTCAGCCACAAGAACATTCGTGAGGTCGGGCACTGATGTTGGGCGATTAGGCCTGGCTTGCAGTCGGCTTTCCAATTCATCAAATCTGTATGGACCTCGCTTTGTGCATGGGGACATTGTCATGCTGAAACAGGAAAGGGCTTTCCCCAAACTGTTGCCACAAAGTTGGAAGCACAGAATCATCTAGAATGTAATTGTATGCTGTAGCGTTAAGATTTCCCTTCACTGGAACTAAGTGGCCTAGCCCGAACCATGAAAAACAGCCCCAGAACATTATTCCTCCTCCACCAAACTTTACAGTTGGCACTATGCATTCAGGCAGGTAGCGTTCTCCTGGCATCCGCCCAACCCAGATTCGTCCGTCGGACTGCCAGATGGTGAAGTGTGATTCATCACTCCAGAGAACGCGTTTCCACTGCTCCAGAGTCCAATGGCGGCGAGCTTTACACTACTCCAGCCGACGCTTGGAATTGCGCATGGTGATCTTAGGCTTGTGTGTGGCTGCTCAGCCATGGAAACCCATTTTATGAAGCTTCAGACGAACAGTTTTTGTGCTGACGTTGCTTCCAGAGGCAGTTTGGAACTCGGTAGTGAGTGTTGCAACCGAGGATAGACGATGTCCACATAATTTTGGCCATGTGGTCCTCTGTAGCTCAGCTGGTAGAGCACGGCGCTTGTAGCGCCAAGGTAGTGGGTTCGATCCCCGGGACCACCCATACACAAAAAAAATAATAATTATGCACGCATGACTGTAAGTCGCTTTGGATAAAAGCGTCTGCTAAATGGCATATTATATTATATTATTATATATTATTATGTAGTGTATTCCTATGGGTAGTCAAAGCAACAGTCTTGCAGTGCAGTAATAGATAAGCACAGTATGCAGTTGAGTGCTTAGCGACGGGGAGTCCTACCTGGTTAGAATGGGGGCTGCATGGTGAGCTTTACTGTATGCCTGGCCACAGGCCCACACCACAGGGGCGCAGTGTATGTGTGTGTGTGTGCCCACACCACAAGAGCAGGGAGCTGATCAGTGGGGGGCCGGAGTGGGTTATAGCAGGCTTAACATATCTGTGACCTTATGGAGAGAGTGTGTGTTTGTGTGTGTGTGTGTGTGTGTGTGTGTGTGTGTGTGTGTGTAGGTGTCTTGGGAGAACTGTTGTAGGAGACTAGATATTTATGATAACCAATCACCCGTTTAGCCCTAGGGCACCAGCTCCTGACTTTGATTAATATTCCAAGTGCAGAATTAGCATGTAAAGGGGAAGGCAGTTAGCCTAGTCTAGGATGTGTGTGTGTGTTTTCAAGAAACTACTTATTTGAGGATGTGTATCTTATAGCTGCAGACAGAGGGTAACAGCAGCAACTTCTGGTTGATAGGATTGAAGCCAGTGGTTCAGCCCATGTGCAGGAATACAACACCTCCTGTCATGCTACGTTGAATCTCATAATAATACAAACGATGTGATGGGTTTCAACCTCTGATTCAGCCACTTTTCATTCATATTGAAGATGTGTGTGTATACTGTAGTTGTATAGAGGTTGCTAGGGACCTTACTGTAGGTTGTCTACATTTACAGGTTACTGTGTTTTAATAGATGAGTAAAGTCTTAGTGGTTTTATAATTGGCTAACCAGGTCAATCATTAAGACAGAAACAAAGAGGAGGCTGCCAGTGCCTGCTAGATCCTGATGCAAAATAATACTGTCAGTCAAAGTTACTGGTGCAAAACACATTGTCTCCAGTATCATATTACTATCATTTTCAACATAATTGTTTGCTTTTCAGAGACTATCTGAGCTTCCTGCTTGCGTTGGAGGAGGAACACTAGAAAGTTTAATGATGAGAGAAAGAAAACACAATCTCTCTCTCTCCCCCCCCCCCCCCCCCGACTGTGCAGCGCTGGCTAGCAGAAACAATGACTTAAAACTATTGTTCCCGTCTTAAAACCAACTAGCAGCAGAGTTCACAGACATCCCCATGCAATACTTCCACTGTTAGAATAGGATAAAAAATAAAATGCTGTTGGCCCAAGAGTCCTGTTCCTTATAAGGCCTTGGTGTGAGGCCTGCAGTGTCAATGTTCTCCAGGATTTTTCCTTATGACTCCTCCCATGAAGAATGTCCATGACATAATGGTTTGCAATTATTCTAGAATGTGTAAAGTCAGTCAGTCAGATGAGGCTTTAGGCATTGTGCTATTCTGGTTCCCGGCCTCTCTCAATACATAACTTGTTAAACATTCCGGAACACTTGTCTGCTGGTTATATCAGGAATAAAATGTTTACATCCAATACCCACTGAGAAATGTGGTACAAATGAAGAGTGATGGGTAGCTAGGTGCTGGGAGCAGAGCTGTTAGTGGGAGAAGCTAAGAGCAGAGATGCAACCGGCTCAAAAACATGCGAGCAATTTGGTGAAAATAGAGACAGACGTACAGAGACGGGGTTATTGGGAGTCGAATCGGTTGCTCTCATTGTTCAGCTCCTCTCCCACCATTTCTGAACACTGACTTCTCATTAAAGCAAAGTTGAAAAATAATCATAATTCACTCACAATAAAATCTGCTTTTAGGTCCATGAGAATAGTTTTTAGAGAAATGACTGCCCTCAAAAAACCTGCTTTATTCAATTTTAACTGAGAGGGCCAAGGATAAAGCAGACAAAGAGGAACACTGCTTCCACCTGGAATATCATGTTGGGACAAACGCTGTGTTTGTGTCTGTGGATCCCATAATGAACGTGTGTAGCTATGGAGAGCAGTGGAGGTAGAGAAGAACACACTCTCTGGCCTCCCAACCTGCTGTGACTAGTGCTGCCTACAGCATCAATACGACAACAAGGAGCAGAGAAATATATCTAATACTGTATGCTTTCTTTTGTGCCGTTTTACGCATTCTTTTACCGTTATCAGCAAGGAGGAGGAATTACAGGCACCATTCTGAAAGCTAACAGGATTTATTTATAACTGGCTGGAACCAGGGAGAGTGAGGACAGAGGGGAAGAGGGAGGGGGGAGAGAGGAGGACAGGGGGGGGGGGGGGGGGGGGGAGTGGAGAGACTGGAGAAAGGGGAGAAAGATAGAGAGGAAAGGAGAGTGGGGATCACAGGTGGCCGGTGGCACCTTAATTGGGGAGGACGGGCTCATAGTAATGGCTGTAACGGCATCAATGGAATGGTATCGAACACATCAAACACATGGTTTCCATGTGTTTGATACCATTCCATTTTACTCCATTCCAGCTATTATTATGAGCCGTATTCCCCTCAGCAGCCTCCTGTGGTGAGGAGACAGAGAGAGGGGAAGAGGGGGCATAGAGGCAGAGGAGGGGGAGGGGTGTGTGAGTAGGGGTTTTGGGGGAAAATGGTTTATAATGACCTGCTAGTGGCCATACTAGGTTGCCTAGGCCTTATTGTCACATGGGTTGTCATTTTGTTTCATACAGCACCACAGCAGACGGCTATATACAGTGTCTGTCTTAAGGTTTCCTTTATTTGATCAAATACAGCAATACGCTCGGTACCCTCATTAGGAGCATAAACATTTTTACAAACTTTTTTAAAACCTGACCCTTGACAATCTCTGTTGTAGATACCACAGTCACCCCTAAGCCTGAGGAAAACAAAATTGCCATCCGAGCACTGAAATTAGTATCATGACCGAGTATATGCTGCCCCTCCCACCACATACATTTTACATTTACGTCATTTAGCAGACGCTCTTATCCAGAGCGACTTACAGGAGCAATTAGGGTTAAGTGCCTTGCTCAAGGGCACATCGGCAGATTTTTCACCTAGTCGGCTTGGGGATTAGAACCAGCGACCTTTCGGTTACTGGCACAATGCTCTTAACCACTAAGCTACCTGCCACCCCTACATACCCCAGTCAACCTCATTAGCCTCATCACTATGTACAGTTGAAGTCGGAAGTTTACATACACTTAGGTTGGAGTCATTAAAACTCGTTTTTCAACCACTCCACAAATTTCTTGTTAACAAACTATAGTTTTGGCAAGTCGGTTAGGACATCTACTTTGTGCATGACACAAGTAATATTTCCAACAATTGTTTACAGACACATTATTTCACTTATAATTCACTGTATCACAATTCCAGTGGGTCAGAGGCTTACATACACTAAGTTGACAGTGCCTTTAAACAGCTTGGAAAATTCCAGAAAATGATGTCATGGCTTTAGAGCTTATGATAGGCTAATTGACATCATTTGAGTCAATTGGAGGTGTACCTGTGGATGTATTTCAAGGCCTACCTTCAAAATCAGCCAAGACCTAAGAAAAAAAAATTGAAGACCTCCACAAGTCTGGTTCATCCTTGGGAGCAATTTCCAAACGCCTAAAGGTACCTAGTTCGTCTGTACAAACAATAGTATGGAAGTATAAACACCATGGGACCACGCAGCCATCATACCACTCAGGAAGGAGACGCGTTCTGTCTCCTAGAGATGAACGTACTTTGGTGCGAAAAGTGCAAATCAATCCCAGAACAACAGCAAAGGACCTTGTGAAGATGCTGGAGGAAACAGGTACAAAAGTATCTATATCCACAGTAAAACAAGTCCTATATCGACATAACCTGAGAGGCCGCTCAGCAAGGAAGAAGCCACTGCTCCAAAACCGCCATAAAAAAGCCAGACTATGGTTTGCAACTGCACATGGGGACAAAGATCATACTTTTTGGAGAAATGGCCTCTGGTCTGATGAAACAAAAATAGAACTGTTTGGCCATAATGACCATCGTTATGTTTGGAGGAAAAAGGGGATACCTTGCAAGCCGAAGAACATCATCCCAACCGTGAAGCACGGGGGTGGCAGCATCATGCTGTGGGGGTGCTTTGCTGCAGGAGGGACTGGTGCACTTCACAAAATAGATGGCATCATGAGGAAGGAAAATTATGTGGATATATTGAAGCAACATCTCAAGACATCAGTCAGGAAGTTAAAGCTTGGTCGCAAATGGGTCTTCCAAATGGACAATGACCCCAAGCATACTTCCAAAGTTGTGGCAAAATGGCTTAAGGACAACAAAGTCAAGGGATTTTGAGTGGCCATCACAAAGCCCTGACCTCAATCCTATAGAAAATGTGTGGGCAGAACTGAAAAGCTGTGTGCGAGCAAGGAGGCCTACAAACCTGACTCAGTTACACCAGCTCTGTCAGAAGGAATGGGCCAAAATTCACACAACTTATTGTGGGAAGCTTGTGGAAGGCTACCCGAAACGTTTGACCCAAGTTAAACAATTTAAAGGCAATGCTACCAAATACTAATTGAGTATGTAAACTTCTGATCCACTGGGAATGTGATGAAAGAAATAAAAGCTGAAACAAATCATTCTCTCTACTATTATTCTGACATTTCACATTCTTAAAATAAAGTGGTGATCCTAACTGACGTAAGACAGGGAACTTTTACTAGGATTAAATGTCAAGAATTGTGAAGGGTAAGGGGGGGGGGGGGTGGTAGGAGGATTACTTTATCCTATCCCAGGTATTCCTTAAAGAGGTGGGGTTTCAAATGTCTCCGGAAGGTGGTGAGTGACTCCGCTGTCCTGGCGTCGTGAGGGAGCTTGTTCCACCATTGGGGTGCCAGAGCAGCGAACAGTTTTGACTGGGCTGAGCGGGAACTATGCTTCCGCAGAGGTAGGGGAGCCAGCAGGCCAGAGGTGGATGAACGCAATGCCCTCGTTTGGGTGTAGGGACTGATCAGAGCCTGAAGGTACGGAGGTGCCGTTCCCCTCACAGCTCCGTAGGCAAGCACCATGGTCTTGTAGCAGATGCGAGCTTCAACTGGAAGCCAGTGGAGTGTGCGGAGGAACGGGGTGACGTGAGAGAACTTGGGAAGGTTGAAACTATGAGTTTAAACTGCAGACTGTCAGCTTTAATTTGAGGGTAATTTCATCCATATCGGGTGACCGTTTAGAAATTACAGCACTTTTTGTACATGGTCCCCACATTTTAAGGGACCAAAAGTGTATTAAAGTTGTCCAAAGTTTAGTATTTGGTCCCATACTCCTAGCACGCAATGATTACATCAAGCTTGTGACTCTACAAACTTGTTTGATGCATTTTCTGTTTGTTTTGGTTGTGTTTCAGATTATTTTGTGCCCAATAGAAATGAATGGTAAATAATGTATTATGTCATTTGGGAGTCACTTTTATTGTAAATAAGAATAGCATATGTTTCTAGACACTTCTACATTAATGTGGATGCTAGTCATGTGAAATCCATAGATTAGGGCCTAAAGAAATCATTTCAATCAACTCAGCAAAATCTTTGAAATAGTTGCATGTTGCATTTATATTTATTTGACAATTTCAAACACAATACAACCACACATGTGGATAATGCATTTAAAATCATAGAGGATGACACAAAACGTATTTCCATTGTGGTCCTCTTCAATAAATGGTTCAAAAATGAAGAAACAGGAACACAGTAGATTTAGCCTACTAGGCATACTTGGGTTACACATATAACACAGAAAAAAATTAAGGATAGGATGACAGAGTAATTATAACCTCTACAACCCCCTGGTGCTGCATAACAGTGTGTGTGTGTATGTGTGTGTGTGTGTGGTGCAGGGGTGGCAAACTCATTTTGCCCCGCGAGCCGAATTCAGCCCCCAGTAATTACTAAACAACAGTATCAGCAGCAACCCAAACCTACATTTGCACCCAAGGACACATCAACCATGCAACCCAGGATAAGTAGGCTGCTTCCGTCTCTCTCTAAATTCTAATGTTGATTCATCAGTTAGGGCTCGACACAGAAAGAGGAAATAAATATGCTCTTTGCTACAAAACTGATATTCACTATAACTGGCATCAATGGTAGGTTATCCGCAGATGCAGATACTGCAAGCTTATTGGTCAAGTCGCCTACACATTTTGGACTCATGGTTCAACAGAATTAGTTGACAGGTCCTGACACTCTCTATTGCAGGGGTTCTGGGTCCAGCAATAGTGTATAGGGCAAATAGAGATTTTAAGGACATGTGAACTCATTTCTGTGCCTGTTGAACCACAGAGACCTCCCAAGAAGTGAACACACACCACATAATCAGTTCTCAGCACTATAATAACAGTGTGCTAACCTCTTTACCGCTGAAGATCAAGAGAGCGTTGGTCTAGCAGAGTGAATGCTCTAGAGAGTAAAGTATATTCTAATGAGCTTTACAGCTCAACAGAGAGAGGTGGGAGCAGAGCAGGTAAAGGTAAAGCCGCATCAGGTAAAGCAAGGTAAAATTGTGCCATGTATCCCAGGTTGAGGCTCCATTACCTGTTGGGCAGAACCTTGAAAGGGTGGGATTGTCTTTGGCTCAGCTGGATCACCCAGTTCAGAACTTGGGAAGGGAGGGATTGTCTTTGGTTTACCTGGCACACCCAGTTCAGAATTTGGGAAGGGAATGATTGTCTTTGGCTCACCTGGCTCACGAAGTTCAAAGGCTTTATGACAACAGCACTGTTCACTAAACAGGAAACAACAGCAGGGAACATTCCCACACCTTAATCCTATTCTCTCTCTGACACACACACACACACACACACACACACACACACACACACACACAAATGCAGGCAGGCAGGCACGCAAACACACACACACTTAAAAACACACAAACATTGACTTTTGTAATTCATTTACAGAATTACCCTCCACTTACTGTGTAGCCCTGGCCTGAAATTATACGTCATGCAGTTGCCATGGTTACGCCAACTGTATGAAATTAATGGGGCCAGATCCTTTAAAGCAGGTGGTTAGATGCAAACCTTGAGTGTGTGTGTGTGTGTGTGTGTGTGTGTGGATGAGGCAAGGTTATTCTTTTTGCTAAAAAAATGAAGAGGAGGTGCACCCCACATACACACACACACACACACACACATCCACTCTGAGTCCTTGGTTAAAGGCCCAGTGCAGTCAAAAACGTGATTTATATATATATATATATATATATATATATATATATATATATATATATATATATATATATATCCACACTATGAGTTTGAAATAATACTGTGAAATTGTGAAAATGATGATAATGCCATTTTAGTGCCAGCCTGTTTTGGTGGGATGGAGTTTTGGCCTGCCTTGTGCCATCACCAGGAAGTAAATTAGTTAACAGACCAATAAGAAAGAGAATTCCAAACCTCTCTGCCAATAACAGCTAGTTTTCAGTTTTCCCCACTCCACTCAGACCACTCCCAGACAGTCCTATCAAAATTCTTGCTTGAGAAATTGCTCATCGCTAAGAAGCTTGTAAACAATCACAGTAAGACACTTAATTGTTACCCAGAAATGATTTGATATTGAGATAAAACAGCTGCATATTGAGATAAAAACACACTCCCTGACTCAATGTCTTGACAAGTATATTCTCTGTCTCTCATTGGATGAGCATCTCTCATCTCTCATCTCTGATTAGTCCAGGGTGATGATGATCAGTCTCAAGGACTGTGGCCAGGATCCAAACCAACACTGATAAACAACCTTTGCAGTTTAACGTGATTCTTATAAATGTGTAATAAGGACAGTTTCAAGTTTTTGTGTGTTTTTATTTGCTTCTAAAAATGTGTGCAAATGTAGCTTTGCAAACCTGGCTCATCAGCACAAAACACACCGTGAGTACGGGACAATCACATCTAGTTATTTTCCCCACCTGAGGAAGCTGGTGATATGGCTTTGTTGTTCTCCTCACCTGACCTCCATTACAGAAAGAACACATTAGTATTTTGGCTGCTCTGTGAGACAATAACACAGGACAAAGGCTCAGTGCCTTGCCTCACAGTGACAAGAACATGAACCAACAGGTGACATAATCACAGTCATAAACTCACTGACTATGCCACGTCTATCACGATCACAGTGTTATTCTGAAGGAGCAGTCTGACTCTGAGGGACTCATCAGCTAGATACATAATCCGTGTCGTACATCAGTCTCTCTGGACACTGTGATGTGATGTTGCACCTGTTCAACAAGCCATTACCATCCAAACAAGCAGTACATTTTTCCACTTGTATTTACTGTATGTATTATCACATTTCATTGACATGCCAACCCTCTACTATACACTCCCCATGGTGTTACTAAGAAATAATAAATATTCACACAGGGGGATTCCGACCTGAGTTAAGCGCATAAATGCAACGTAATTCCCATTTTATGCACTTTTCTCTCTAAGCGTATTCTGACCTTGAATTTAAGCTTGAGAATAGCATTCTATTCACCCGCTATTCATTCAGGGTGGAGATCTAAGAAATGAAGGTGTGGCGGAAGTGTGTCTACAGATACACCGAATTCTGATCTTCATTTAATTCCCTCATAATTCCACCACCTTTACGGGCGAGGAAACTATGAATAAGGTTGAGCGAACCTGCCGGTTCCAAGTGGAAGCAATAGAAATAACAGCATTCTCCATGCACTGTACTATATAAAAAGATAAGAGTTACTGATTAGAGGTAAATGAGTAATCCGTTTGGAGAAGGGGATTGTAAATACACATAGCAATTGTTTTAGATTATTTTTCTTATGATCCCTGGAGGCTAATGTGACACCAGTCATATGGAAGCAAACTGAAAATCATATCAAAAGGACATGTATTGTGGCCTCTTTTCCACAGTGAAGTAGGTTATAAATAGTTGTGCCTTATTCAGATTGTAATTTGGGACATGTAGCCTATTTGAATCATTATGGAACTCATAGCAGGTTAAACCTGGAGCCAAGCGCACGGTTCACGATGACTGGACCGTGGTTATGGTAGATTCATAGGAATATTGTTAAACTCTTATTGTACACTTCTTTCCACTTTACAATATTTCATGGATGGAATTTGAAAATGACAACTTTCAGGATTAATCAAACCACTGTATGTTTGATTCATCAATATATTTTGTGTGTAAAGGCTCTCCAAACCTGTTTTTTTAATGATTCATACATACTTTCCTAATCCCAAAATGTGCCTAAATAATCTACATGATCAAATCAATTTTATTGGAGTACACATATTTAGCAGATGTTATAGCAGGTGTAGGGTGTAGCGAAATGCTTATGTTCCTAGCTCCAACAGAGCAGTAATACCTGACAATACACGCAAATCCCAAAAAGAAAAAGAAAGGAATTAAGAAATATAGAAATATTAGAACGAGCAATGTCAGAGTCCAGAATATACACACAGTGGCCAGTTTATTAGGTACATCTAGTACATCTGGGGCCATGGACTCATGATGCTTGCGCCAAATCCTGACTCTGCCATCAGCATGACGCAACAGGAACCGGGATTCGTTGGACCAGGGGATGTTTTCCACTCCTTAAATGTCCAGTGTTGGTGATCATGTGCCCACTGGAGCCATTTCTTCTTGTTTTTAGCTGAAAGGAGTGGAACCAGGTGTGATCGTCTGCTGCCCATTCCTGACAAGGACCGACCAGTTGTGCATTCCGAGATGTTGTTCTGCACACCACTGTTGGACTGTGCCGTTATTTGCCTGTTTTCAGCCCGCCTGTTAGCTTGCACGATTCTTGCCATTCTCCTTCCACCTCTCATCAACGAGCAGTTTTCGCCCACAGGACTGCCGCTGACGGGACGTTTTTTGTTTTCGCCCACAGGACTGCCGCTGAAAGGGATGTTTTTTGTTTTCGCCCACAGGACTGCCGCTGACTGTATGTTTTTTGTTTGTGGCACCATTCTCTGTAAACCCTAGACACTGTCGTACGTGAAAAGCCCAGGGGGCCGGCCGTTTCTGAGATACTGGAACCGGCATGCCTGGCACCAACAATCATACCACGCTCAAAGTCACTTAGGTCACTCATTTTGCCCATTCTAACATTCAATAGAACCGCAACTGAATGCCTCGATGCCTGTCTGCCTGCTTTATATAGCAAGCCACGGCCACGTGACTCACTGTCTGTAGGCGGGAACCATTTTCAAATGGAATGTTAGCTGTCTTTTCAGAGTTTGATGTGACTGGGTTAGCTTTTGTTAGCTGGCATATCTTCTAGTAGCATTGGAGCTGCTAGCTTAGCCTATAGGCTAATTCAGCCGTTATTTTATTGTAGCATCAGAGCTGCTAGCCTAGCCTATGGGCTAATCCAGTCGTTATCTTATTGTAGAATCAGAGCTCTTTCCTTACAAAAAAAAGATTGCAGTTAGAGTGCAGTATGCTGCAAACACTGCATCCAAAATAGATCTGTTTCTTTTACTGTAGTAATTTACAGCATCCAAAATAAATTACTGCATCCAAAATACCACAGTCGACTGCAGTTACTGTAAGGGTTAGCCCAACCTGGACTCAGGGGTAGACGTTACATAGTAAACTTAAATATGTATCCCTCCATTTAGTATGATATGTTATGTTTCACATAGTATGTACTGTATTAACGTGTGGATGCCCATCCTCCATTTGGTATGATATGTTACGAATTTGTTAAGAATTTGCAATCTGTTTGATATGTTATGAATTCCAATTTCTTGTGGATAACATTAGCTAGGTGGCTAGGAGGCTAACATTAGCTAGGCTAGGGGTTAGGGTTAGGTGTTAAGGTTAGGGTTAAGGTTAGGGGTTAAGGTTATGGTTATGGGAAGGATTAGCTAACATGCTAAGTAGTTGCAAAGTAGCTAGTAGTAAGTAGTTGCAAAGTTGCTAATTAGCTAAAATGCTTAAGTTATCCGTGATGCGATTCGAACAAGCAACCTTTGGGTTGCTAGACGTTCGCGTCATACACCCACCCATCCTCCATGACCACCCACCCTTCTTTCGTTTTATGTGTGTGCTTAAGTAACCTTCAATCTTATGTAGCCATACCAAACGTAACATATAATACTCTTTGTCAAAGATGTACATTTACTATGTTGTGTCTACTCTTTGAGGCCAGGCTGCCAAGCCTAGCCTATAGGCTAATCCAGCAGTTATTTTATTAAGGTAGCATCACAGCTGCTAGCCTAACAGCCTAACCTATAGACTAATTCAGTAGATACAGTGGGGAGAACAAGTATTTGATACACTGCTGATTTTGCAGGTTTTCCTACTTACAAAGCATGTAGAGGTCTGTCATTTTTATCATAGGTACACTTCAACTGTGAGAGACGGAATCTAAAACAAAAATCAAGAAAATCAAATTTTATGATTTTTAAGTAATTTGCATTTTATTGCATGACATAAGTATTTGATCACCTACCAACCAGTAAGAATTCCGGCTCTCACAGACCTGTTAGTTTTTCTTTAAGAAGCCCTCCTGTTCTCCACTCATTCCCTGTATTAACTGCACCTGTTTGAACTCGTTACCTGTATAAAAGACACCTATCCACACACTCAATCAAACAGACTCCAACCTCTCCACAATGGCCAAGACCAGAGAGCTGTGTAAGGACATCAGGGATAAAGTTGTAGACCTGCACAAGGCTGGGATGGGCTACAGGACAATAGGCAAGCAGCTTGGTGAGAAGGCAACAACTGTTGGCGCAATTATTAGAAAATGGAAGAAGTTCAAGATGACGGTCAATCACCCTCGGTCTGGGGCTCCATGCAAGATCTCACCTCGTGGGGCATCAATGATCATGAGGAAGGTGAGGGATCAGCCCAGAACTACACGGCAGGACCTGGTCAATGACCTGAAAAGAGCTGGGACCACAGTCTCAAAGAAAACCATTAGTAACACACTACGCCGGATTAAAATCCTGCAGCGCACGCAAGGTCCCCCTGCTCAAGCCAGCGCATGTCCAGGCCCGTCTGAAGTTTGCCAATGACCATCTGGATGATCCAGAGGAGGAATGGGAGAAGGTCATGTGGTCTGATGAGACAAAAATATAGCTTTTTGGTCTAAACTCCACTCGCCGTGTTTGGAGAAAGAAGAAGGATGATTACAACTCCAAGAACACCATCCCAACCGTGAAGCATGGAGGTGGAAACATCATTCTTTGGGGATGCTTTTCTGCAAAGGGCACAGGACGACTGCACCATATTGAGGGGAGGATGGATGGGGCCATGTATCGCGAGATCTTGGCCAACAACCTCCTTCCCTCAGTAAGAGCATTGAAGATGGGTCATGGCTGGGTCTTCCAGCATGACAACGACCCGAAACACACAGCCAGGGCAACTAAGGAGTGGCTCCGTAAGAAGCATCTCAAGGTCCTGGAGTGGCCTAGCCAGTCTCCAGACCTGAACCCAATAGAAAATCTTTGGAGGGAGCTGAAAGTCTGTATTGCCCAGCGACAGCCCCGAAACCTGAAAGATCTGGAGAAGGTCTGTATGGAGGAGTGGGCCAAAAATCCCTGCTGCAGTGTGTGCAAACCTGGTCAAGACCTACAGGAAACGTATGATCTCTGTAATTGCAAACAAAGGTTTCTGTACCAAATATTAAGTTCTGCTTTTCTGATGTATCAAATACTTATGTCATGCAATAAAATGCAAATTGTTTACGTAAAAACCATACAATGTGTTTTTCTTGATTTTTGTTTTAGATTCCGTCTCTCACAGTTAAAGTGTACCTATGATAAAAATTACAGACCTCTACATGCTTTGTAAGTAGGAAAACCTGCAAAATCAGCAGTGTATCAAATACTTGTTCTCCCCACTGTAGTTGTGATGCCCTGCTCCTCACAGAGCGCTGAGTTAGATCAGGAGGCCATTACGTGGCTAAATTATGTTAGCCTTAGTTTGTTGCTGTGCTCATACATTTTGCCATGAAGGACAATACCGTTGTTTTTTTTTTTCCCTATTCTTCCCTCCTGCTGATTTGGTTACATTCTCTGCTTACAAGCGTTCATCCCACTCACTGGTTCATACTGGTTCACACACAGTCACACACACCCGCATGCACACAAGCATGAACATATGCACGCACACACACACGCACATACACACACACGCACAAACAGACACACACACACACACACACACACATATTCTCGCCTTGCTTTACATAACAGTCAAAAATGTTATGTCTCCCAAGGCATTAACCAATGAGCTGTATCTTTGTGTGTAATCTATATACATTTCCAAGCCATAGGAGGACCGAATCACTTCAAGTGAATGGATACTAGTAGTCCAACACTACGCCATA
Organism: Coregonus lavaretus; assembly: GCF_964263955.1. Classification (NCBI taxonomy): domain Eukaryota; kingdom Metazoa; phylum Chordata; class Actinopteri; order Salmoniformes; family Salmonidae; genus Coregonus; species Coregonus lavaretus. The sequence continues at coordinate 16,212,092 of NC_140021.1, read as the reverse complement.
GGCCCGGTGTTGTTTCTGGTCTACTCTCCTGTGTCCTGGGTCTCCCTGTGGTCCAATGTAGAGCAAGAGAGAACCACTGTTACCACTGTTACCCACCACCACATAAAGGCCCTCTGAGCTGTCCTCAGACCTGACTGATGGAACGGAGCCTAAAACACTGAGTCCCAGAGGGAGGGGTCAATCAGGCCATATCACATGATCCCTCTGCTTTTAGGAAATCAACTCCAGGGAATTGTCTGAAATGGCACCATATTCCCTATATAGTTCACTACTTTTGATTGGGCCCGCATAGGTCTCTGGTCAAATAGGAAATAGGGTACCATTTCAGAACATCCTGTTCTCAAGGAATACCGAATCCAGAGTGATCCACCTTGGAGAAGTCCATACCTTTCCTACATCCGTACCCCGATGGACTCTCTCTCTCTGGGCAAGGTTAGACTTGTCCATTTCCATAAGAAAGAGTCTGGTAGCCAGGGATCTGAGTAGCTTCCCTTACCTTCCATAGGGATATATAGCAGGCCAGCTCTACCTGCTCCATTCACAAACCCCTTAGGCTGATAAAGCCAGAAGGATCTGCCCAGATTCTATCCCATTTGATCCATTCACTACGGACTGATAACAGAGAGGTCAAATGAGAAGATGAAAGCGAAGGGAGAGTCTAAGACGAGACAAAGACAGTACTCAGACAGACACAGACACAGATATAGATGCCAGCCAGGATGCCACTGTCACTTAGAGAGAGGTTGGGAACAAAACATACGCTATCTCCTCTCGCTTGAGATGTTCCTGCTCTGATGTCGTTAGTGGTTAAATAAACAAGATGAAAGGATAAAAGCACATAGTGTATTAGAGAGAGGAGATGAGAGTATATGCACAGTGTCAAACCTCCTCGCATGTAATGTGTATGTTTCATATGACTCATGTTAGATGATGATGTGTTGGCTTGATGCGTCATGACACGAGGTTCACTAGGTAGTATAGCTAAGTTCTCTGGGCTCTCTCTTGGTGAGAACATTGAAGCATGTGGGCATGTTACAGTTTTTCTCAATTGCTAAAACACTAAACCCTATTGTCTGAACCAAATGCTCAGTTGCCTGAACCCACTGATTGAATCAATCACTCTTTTGGCAAAACCATAAGCACTTTTCACCTGTTTAGACATAACTTGCCAACACATTTTCATTGTGATGCACCCGTGCTGCATAATGGTGAGCACAGGTGACAAAAGTCAAACACAATTAGAGCACAGGTGTCACCACTTGAACACAACAACTCAAAATTGATCACACTTGTGGCTAATGATGTGAGGGAACATATACAGTAAGCCAGTTCAGAGAGCACTGGTTTGTGAGGCCCTACAATGGATAGAAATCTGAGAGGAAGAGTTCGTGTGAGAGGAGGTCGAGGTGGTCGAGGTGGTCAGCGAAGACAAAGAACAGTAATATCTGATTAAATCAGAGCTACTGTGATTGACCATGTTCTTGTCCATGGTATGAGCATGAGGGAGGCTGGACAAAGGGTACAACCAAACATCAGTAGATTCACTGTGTCCACCATAATCCGAAGATTTAGAGAAGAGAACAGGTAATTACCTTTTTTTGACATTATAGTACAGTATGTAAATGTTGACAGCAATTACTGTATGACATACTATATACTGTACCACAGTATACTGTAAGTAAATGTATGTTTCAGTACATCACTGTACCAATGTACTGTAGTATTGTAATGGAGGGTTGGTCTAACTGTTTGTAGGCCTAGTATTCCATGTATATTTTTTGTAACTCCATGTTCTCTTTTTGTAGAATTGAAAGACTGCCACATGGGGGTGGGAGGACAGGTATGTTCTCCCCACACCAAGAGACCCTAATTGTTGATATGGTCCGTGAGAACAATGCCATTAAACTGAGCGAAATTCAGCAGAAGATCATTGAGGACCATTTAAATTTTGAGGGTATCAACAGTGTCAGCCTCTCTACTGTTGATCGTGTCCTCAAGCGCAACAGACTGTGCATGAAACAGCTATACAGAGTGCCCTTTGATCGCAACTCAGACAGAGTCAAAGAGCAAAGATTCCAGTATGTACAGGTTGGCATATATCCAGACACATTCAATGTTGATTACTCTAAGTAGTGATTTACTGTAGTGGCCTAAATCACTTTTTCCGTATCACTTACAAAACTATATCTATTTCTACAGAGGGTTTTTCAACTGGATGCAATGGAAAGACCCCATCAATACATCTACATGGATGAAGCTGGGTTTAATCTCACCAAAAGGAGAAGGCGAGGCCGTAATGTGATTGGCCATCGGGCCATTGTTGGTGTTCCTGGGCAGTGTGGTGGCAATGTCACATTATGTGCTGCCATCAGCAATCATGGGGTTGTCCACCATCATGCCAACCTGGGGCCCTACAACACTCACCAGCTCCTCATTTTCCTCAATCACATGCGAGATGCTTTGTTAGGGCAGCAGGATGAGCATCCCATCTATGTTGTTGTTTGGGACAATGTGAGTTTTCACAGAGCCCTCCAGGTTAGAGAGTGGTACAATATGAACCAAGGTTTTATCAATCTTTGCCTTCCACCGTACTCCCCTTTCCTAAACCCCATTGAGGAATTCTTCTCCTCATGGCGGTGGAAGGTATATGAACGCCAACCTTACACCAGGGTAAATCTCCTGCAAGCCATGGGACTTGCCTGTGGTGACATAGGTGTGGAGGCATGCCAAGCCTGGATACGGCATGCCAGGGGTTTTTTCCCCCGTTGCCTGGCCAGACAAAATGTGGCCTGTGATGTGGATGAAGTCCTGTGGCCTGACCCAGTACGGAGACATGATGCTGTGGCTGAGTAATGCACTTATTTGTATATTTTTGTACTTTATTTTTACATGGGCTTACTGTACACAAGTGGCAAACGCATAAGATTTCTGTTTGTTTTTACAAGTGCTACATGTAAATGCACAAGATTTCTGTTTTATATTTTTGTACAAGTGCTAAATGCACAGTTTTTTTTTGTTTTGCAACATGCATTTAGCCTACAGTGAACAATAAACATTTATTTCTCCAGCTTCATGTCCTGAGCATTGTGTTTTCTATTTTTCTACGTAGTGTTTAGTGACTGTTCAGTAGTGTTTTTAATTTTGATTGACTCGGGGCACGATTTGACAACATAGTTCAGTTTTGAGCACAGATTGAACTGTTTTGAGGTGAAAGTTTGGTTTTGCAAGAAGAGTCTGAGGTTTTGTGAATGTAGCTTGAAAATTGGGTTTTGTGTTCACCGTTAAGAGAAAAGGAGAGCAGCTTTCAAGAAATGTGTCTTAGCAATCGAGAAAAACTGTAAGGCTGGGGTTTTGTCACATCTAACCAACTTGGGCTGTGTGTGTGTGTGTGTGCGTGTATGTTGTTACCTGATCAGGGGACTGCTCTTCTGGGCATTCGTCTGCATCGACTCCAAGTCTGAAAAAGAGCCAGGAACGGGGGAGTAAGTGAAGGGCTCATTGAAGCAATGAATCGATGGAGCGGAGGGTGAGAGAGCGCGAGAGAGAGAGAGAGAGAGAGAGAGAGAGAGAGAGAGAGAGAGAGGAGAGAGAGAGAGAGATGGTGACAGAGAGAGCATCTGTGTATATGTTTGAACGTTTTAAACTGCCTGTTATTTCAATTTGCCATTTTTGTTTGATTCACAAACATAGTCTCACATTTTGTTCAAACACAGCAAAAGTCTGGTCAATGTGTGCAACACTGTTACAAAACAGCTCTCTGAAAATCAACTCAGTTGCTGAGTCCCAAACACAATTCCCTATAAAGTGCACTACTTTTGACCACAACCTATTGGGCTCTTGTCAAAAGTAGTGCACTATGTAAGAAATAGGGAGCCATTTTGGACAGCCTGAAACTCCCCCAATCTGGAGCTGACCTTTCCAAAGGTTTCCTCAACGTCACAGTTCTCCTCCACAAAGGAGAAATGTCACTTGTTAAACGGTGATAAAGTACAAACCGAATAGCAATTACACTTGATATTTGTTGTGCCAGTGATTATGTTCTTGTTTGAGGTGTGGACCCTGCTTAGCTTCAGCAGCATTGTGTCGTGAGAGTGTGTGTGAGCTGAAGCAGATAGAGAGGCTGGCTGACACGCCTCTCCACTTCTCAGAAATGAAAGGGACTCAGTGCTCGTCTGTGACAGCTCAGTGAGCTGCCTCATTTAGAAATGAAAGCATTACTTGATTTGTGTGCGGCATTGTCTCACTCCTGCTTTATGACGTTATACAGTACTCTCTCTCTGACAATAGCATGATCACTCTCCCCAGCCTTGTCTCACCACTAGCATCAAAACTAAAGGCTTTTGTTACAAGTCATCGGACATGTCTGTTTAATCTTTAATATATTTTCCAACCACTCTGAGAGTTTATGGTTATTTACCGTCACAGAGGGGGCTGGGAGCTATAGGGGAGAGACTTCAACTGCTGTTGCTTCCTTCAGGTCAGCACTAAGCTCTACTAACACACTGTTATTGTCACAACACCCCACCACTTGCACCCAGTGTGTGTGTGTGTGTGGTGTTTGTGTGTTCTGAATGTGCTGACGCACAAGCCTTTTGCTCAGGAGCCTGCAATAACACGAGAGTGGAGATTCTCATCAGAGCATAGCCTCTACTTTAGATTAAGCAGATTCCCATCATGGCTGTCTCCCTCCCTGCTCCTTCCGTCCTCTCTCCCTTATTCCCAGTTAAACTAACACATTTGAAAAGCTGTGTGAAGCTCAGTCTTCTCTCTCCTCTCTCTCTCGCTCTCTCTCTCTCTCTCTCTCTCTCTCTCTCTCAATTACATTTTTCAATTTAAGGGCTTTATTGGCATGGGAAACGTATGTTAACATTGCCAAACAAGTGAAGTAGATAGTAAACAAAAGTGAAATAAACAATAAATATTAACAGTAAACATTACACTCAGAAGTTTCAAAAGAATAAAGACATTTCAAATGTCATATTATGTATATATACAGTGCTGTAACAATGTGCAAATAGGAAACAAGTACAAATGGGAAAATAAATAAACATAAATATGGGTTGTATTTACAATGGTGTTTGTCTTCACTGGTTGCCCTTTTCTTGTGGCAACAGGTCACAAATCTTGCAGCTGGGAGTTTATCAAAATTGGGTTTGTTTTCAAATTCTTTGTGGAGCGCTGTAATCTGATGGAAATATGTGTCTCTAATATGGTCATACATTTGGCAGGAGGTTAGGAAGTGCAGCTCAGTTTCCACCTCATTTTGTGGGCAGTGTGCACATAGCCTGTCTTCTCTTGAGAGCCAGGTCTGCCTACGGCGGCCTTTCTCAATAGCAAGGCTATGCTCACGGAGTCTGTACATAGTCAAAGCTTTCCTTAAGTTTGGGTCAGTCACAGTGGTCAGGTATTCTGCCACTGAGTACTCTCTGTTTAGGGCCAAACAGCATTCTAGTTTGCTCTGTTTTTTTGTTTGTTCTTTCCAATGTGTCAAGTAATTATCTTTTTGTTTTCTCATGATTTGGTTGGGTCTAATTGTGTTGTTGTTGTTGTTGTTGTCCTGGGGCTCTGTGGGGTCTGTTTGTGTTTGTGAACAGAGCCCCAGGACCAGCTTACTTAGGGGACTCTTTCCCATGTTAATCTCTCTGTAGGTGATGGCTTTGTTATGGAAGGTTTGGGAATCGCTTCCTTTTAAGTGGTTATAGAATTTAACGGCTCTTTTCTGGATTTTGATAATTAGCGGGTATTGGCCTAATTCTGCCCTGCATTAATTATTTTGTGTTTTACGTTGTACACAGAGGATCTTTTTTCAGAATTCTGCATGCAGAGTCTCAATTTGGTGTTTGTCCCATTTTGTGAATTCTTGGTTGGTGAGCAGACCCCAGACCTCACAACCATAAAGGGCAATGGGTTCTATAACTGATTCAAGTATTTTTAGCCAGATCCTAATTGGTATGTCAAATTTTATGTTCCTTTTGATGGCATAGAAGGCCCTTCTTGCCTTGTCTCTCAGATCGTTCACAGGTTTGTGGAAGTTACATGTGGCGCTGATGTTTAGGCCGAGGTATGTATAGTTTTTTGTGTGCTCTAGGGCAACGGTGTCTAGATGGAATTTGTATTTGTGGTCCTGGCAACTGGACCTTTTTTGGAACACCATTATTTTTGTCTTACTGAGATTTACTGTCAGGGCCCAGGTCTGACAGAATCTGTGTAGAAGATCTAGGTGCTGCTGTAGGCCCTCCTTGGTTGGTGACAGAAGCACCAGATCATCAGCAAACAGTAGACATTTGACTTCAGATTCTAGTAGGGTGAGGCCGGGTGCTGCAGACTGTTCTAGTGCCCTCGCCAATTCGTTGATATATATGTTGAAGAGGGTGGGACTTAAACTGCATCCCTGTCTCACCCCACGGCCCTGTGAAAAGAAATGTTTGTGTTTTTTGCCAATTTTTACCGCACACTTGTTGTTTGTGTACATGGATTTTATAATGTCGTATGTTTTTCTCTCTCTCTCTCTCTCTCTCTCTCTCTCTCTCTCTCTCTCTCTCTCTCTCTCTCTCTCTCTCTCTCTCTCTCTCTCTCTCTCTCTCTCTCTCTCTCTCTCAGAAGGGAAAGGAGATGAAAGAGGGTTGGTGAAATTGTGTTTTGAATTGTGCCGGGGGTCCTGAAGTAAAACAATCTGTCATTATCTCTTCTGCTCTCGTTCTCTTTAAATTCAATTCAATTTCAATTTAAGGGGCTTTATTGGCATGGGAAACATATGATTACATTGCCAAAGCAAGTGAAATAGATAATAAACAGAAGTGAAATAAACAATACAAAATTAACAGTAAACATTATAAAAGTTCCAAAAGAATAAAGACATTTAATGTGTCATATTATGTTTATATACAGTGTTGTAATGATGTGCAAAAGGCTAAGTACAAAAGGGAAAATAAATAAACATAAATATAGGTTGTATATACAATGGTGATTGTTCTTCACTGGTTGCCCTTTTCTTGTGGCAACAGGTCACAAATCCTGCTGCTGTGATTGCACACGGTGGTATTTCACCCAATAGATATGGGATTTGTTTTTTGCACATAGCCTGTCTTCTCTTGAGAGCCAGGTCTGCCTACGGCGGCCTTTCTCAATAGCAAGGCTATGCTCACTGAGTCTGTACATAGTCAAATATTTCCTTAATTTTGTGTCAGTCACAGTGGTCAGGTATTCTGCCACTGTGTACTCTCTGTTTTTTTGTAAACTCTTTCGAACTCTCTCTCTCCCTCCCCCCCTCTCTCTCTCTCTCTCTCTCTCTCTCTCTCTCTCTCTCTCTCATTATTTCTCAATTCATGGGAAACATGTTTACATTGCAAAAGCAAGTGAAATAAACAATAAACAAAAGAGAAGACAAAAAATAACAACAAAAAAGGATTAGAATGTAAAAGTAAATATTGCACCCAAAGAGGTTTAGAAAGTGTGGTGCCAGGAAAATATCCTCTCACTCAATGTCAACAAAACAAAAGAGATGATCGTGGACTTTAGGAAACAGCAGAGGGTGCACCCCCCTATCCACATCGACGGGACCGCAGTGGAGAAGGTGGAAAGCTTCAAGTTCCTTGGAGTACACCTCACTGACAAACTGAAATGGTCCACCCACGCAGACAGTGTGGTGAAGAAGGCGCAACAGAGCCTCTTTAACCTCAGGAGGCTGAAGAAATTTGGCTTGGCACCTAAAACCCTCACAAACTTTTACAGATGCACAATTGAGAGCATCCTGTCAGGCTGTATCACCACCTGGTACGGCAACTGCACCGCCCGCAACCGCAGGGCTCTCCAGAGGGTGGTGCGGTCTGCCGAACGCATTACCGGGGGCAAACTACCCGCCCTCCAAGACACCTACAGCACCCGATGTCACAGGAAGGCAAAGAAGATCATCAAGGACATCAACCACCCGATCCACTGCCAGTTCACCCCTCTATCATCCAGAAGGTGAGGTCAGTACAGGTGCATCAAAGCTTGGAGAGAGGCCGTCCCCTGCACCAACTGTGGCCGCAGAGGACACACTGCTGGTCGGTGCTGGGGAGGGTCTCCTAGGAATCGAGGCAGTAGGCCGCGCACTGATGAGTCATTCCAGGTGAGTAGGCGCCCATCTCACCCAGAGCTCCCTGTTGCGCATATGCGTATTAAAGTTGTGTTTCCCGAGGTTTCTCCTCATTCCCAGCATAAGGCGCTAGTAGATTCAGGCGCAGCTGGGAATTTTATCGATCGCCAGTTCACCTATAAGTTAGGGATTCCTATTGTTCCAGTGGATGTGCCCTTCCCTATCCATGCCCTAGATAGCCGCCCTTTGGGGTCTGGGTTGATTAGGGAGGTCACGGCGCCTCTCAGGATGAAAACGCAGGAGGGCCATGAGGAGATAATTTGTTTGTATTTGATTGACTCTCCTGCGTTTCCCGTGGTGTTGGGGCTTCCCTGGTTGACGTCTCATGACCCCAAAATGTCATGGCAACAGAGGGCTCTCAAGGGATGGTCTGATCAGTGTGTCGGGAGGTGTGTGGGTGTTTCCGTAGGGGCCACGACGGTGGAAAGTCCGAACCAAGTTCCCACCATGCACATTCCACCTGAATATGCCGATTTGGCTCTCGCCTTCTGTAAAAAGAAGAATAGACTGATGAGTTTCAGAAGAAAGTTATTTATTACTGGCCATTTTGATCCTGTAATCAAACCCACAATTGCTGATGCTCCAGATACTCAACTAGTCTCAAGAAGGCCAGTTTTATTGCTTCTTTAATCAGCACAATAGTTTTCAGCTGTGCTAACATAATTGCAAAAGGGTTTTCTAATGATCAATTAGCTTTTTAAAATGATCAACTTGGATTAGCAAACACAACGTGCCATTGGAATACAGGACAGATGGTCGCTGATAATGGGCCTCTGTACGCCTATGTAGATATTCCATAAAAAAGAATCAGTTTCCAGCTACAGTAGCCATTTACAACATTAACAATGTCTACACTGTATTTCTGATCAATTTGATGTTATTTTAATGGACAAATGCTTTTCTTTCGAAAACAAGGACATTTCTAAGTGACCCCAAACTTTTGAACGGTAATGTATGTACAGTGGGGGGAAAAAGTATTTAGTCAGCCACCAATTGTGCAAGTTCTCCCACTTAAAAAGATGAGAGAGGCCTGTAATTTTCATCATAGGTACACGTCAACTATGACAGACAAAATGAGGAAAAAAAATCCAGAAAATCACATTGTAGGATTTTTAATGAATTTATTTGCAAATTATGGTGGAAAATAAGTATTTGGTCACCTACAAACAAGCAAGATTTCTGGGTCTCACAGACCTGTAACTTCTTCTTTAAGAGGCCCCTCTGTCCTCCACTCGTTACCTGTATTAATGGCACCTGTTTGAACTTGTTATCAGTATAAAAGACACCTGTCCACAACCTCAAACAGTCACACTCCAAACTCCACTATGGCCAAGACCAAAGAGTTGTCAAAGGACACCAGAAACAAAATTGTAGACCTGCACCAGGCTGGGAAGACTGAATCTGCAATAGGTAAGCAGCTTGGTTTGAAGAAATCAACTGTGGGAGCAATTATTAGGAAATGGAAGACATACAAGACCACTGATAATCTCCCTCGATCTGGGGCTCCACGCAAGATCTCACCCCGTGGGGTCAAAATGATCACAAGAACGGTGAGCAAAAATCCCAGAACCACACGGGGGGACCTAGTGAATGACCTGCAGAGAGCTGGGACCAAAGTAACAAAGCCTACCATCAGTAACACACTACGCCGCCAGGGACTCAAATCCTGCAGTGCCAGACGTGTCCCCCTGCTTAAGCCAGTACATGTCCAGGCCCGTCTGAAGTTTGCTAGAGTGCATTTGGATGATCCAGAAGAGGATTGGGAGAATGTCATATGGTCAGATGAAACCAAAATATAACTTTTTGGTAAAAACTCAACTCATTGTGTTTGGAGGAAAAAGAATGCTGAGTTGCATCCAAAGAACACCATACCTGCTGTGAAGCATGGGGGTGGAAACATCATGCTTTGGGGCTGTTTTTCTGCAAAGGGACCAGGACGACTGATCCGTGTAAAGGAAAGAATGAATGGGGCCATGTATTGTGAGACTTTGAGTGAAAACCTCCTTCCATCAGCAAGGGCATTGAAGATGAAACGTGGCTGGGTCTTTCAGCATGACAATGATCCCAAACACACCGCCCGGGCAACGAAGGAGTGGCTTCGTAAGAAGCATTTCAAGGTCCTGGAGTGGCCTAGCCAGTCTCCAGATCTCAACCCCATAGAAAATCTTTGGAGGGAGTTGAAAGTCTGTGTTGCCCAGCGACAGCCCCAAAACATCACTGCTCTAGAGGAGATCTGCATGGAGGAATGGGCCAAAATACCAGCAACAGTGTGTGAAGACTTACAGAAAACGTTTGACCTGTGTCATTGCCAACAAAGGGTATATAACAAAGTATTGAGAAACTTTTGTTATTGACCAAATACTTATTTTCCACCATAATTTGCAAATAAATTCATGAAAACATGTTTTTTCTCATTTTGTCTGTCATAGTTGACGTGTACCTATGATGAAAAATACAGGCCTCTCTCATCTTTTTAAGTGGGAGAACTTGCACAATTGGTGGCTGACTAAATACTTTTTTTCCCCACTGTATATATTCTTAAATTCTATTCCTTACTAGATGTGTGTATTTTGGGCATATGTTGTGAAATTGTTAGATATTACTTGTTAGATATTACTGCACTGTCGGAGCCAGAAGCACAAGCTTTTGCTACACCCGCAATAACATCTGCTAAACACGTGTATGTGACATTTTTTAATTTTTTTATTTGATTTGAAAAGATAGACATTTCAAGTCTCTCTCTCTCTCTCTCTCTCTCTCTCTCTCTCTCTCTCTCTCTCTCTCTCTCTCTCTCTCTCTCTCTCTCATCTCTCTCATCTCCTCCTCTCAACAGAGTATGCAGCAGCAGGGTCCACTTTCCAGAATGCTGCTTCCCATTTCGTTTAGGGCAGAGAAGAGGAGACGAGAGTAGAGGAGAGCAGAGTTGAGGAGAGTAGGGGGGAAATGGGGAAATCCTGGTATGAGGCATGCAGGCTACAGCAGGCAGGGAATCTACAACATTGTCAATCACATCTTTGTTGTTGCTTTGTCAGGTCGGCATGCAGACAGACAAACAGACAGACAGACATACAGATATATAGAGAGGCAGATAGACAGGCAGACAGACAAGCAGGCAGACAGGCAGGGAGTGAGGGAAGGAGGCTCCGGCACTGATTGGACAGGGAGAGAACGGGGCGGAGACGGGGAGAGAGAGGGATGGAGGGAGGAAGACAGGTAGAGGTGAGGGCAGTCAAACAGAAGCTCTCACTGTGAAACCTGATCCTTTGTGTCTATCGAGAGAAAGTGAACACAGAGAGATAGGAGCTCCAGTTTCCTGACTGAACTGCTGGGTGAGTAAGTGTGTGTAAGTGTGTGTGTGAGAGAGAGAGAGAGAGAGAGAGAGAGAGAGAGAGAGAGAGAGAGAGTAAGAGAGAGAGAGAGAGAGAGAGAGAGAGAGAGAGAGAGAGAGAGAGAGAGTGTGTGTGTGTGTGTGTGTGTGTGTCTGTGACTGCAGAGAGAGAGAACCAAGGAGGGCGTACAGCAGCACCTAGATCTTCTGCACAGATTCTGTCAGACCTGGGCCCTGACAGTAAATCTCAGTAAGACAAACATAATGGTGTTCCAAAAAAGGTCCAGTTGCTAGGACCACAAAAACAAATTCCACTTAAACACTGTTGCCTAAGAGCACACAAAAAACGATACATACCTCGGCCTAAATATCAAATCAAATCAATAAAAAAATTTCACATACATGTGTTTAGCAGATGTTATTGCAGGTGTAATGAAATGCTTGTGCTTCTAGCTCTGACAGTGCAGTAATATCAAACAAGTAATATCTAACAATTTCACAACATATACCCAATACACACAATCTAAGTAAGGAATGGAATTAAGAATATATACATATATGGACGAGCAATGACAGAGTGGCATGGACTGAGATACAGTAGAATATTATAGAATACAGTATATACATATGAGATGAGTAATGCAAGATATGTAAACATTATTAAAGTGACTAGTGTTCCATTTCTTAAAGTGGCCAGTGATTTCTAGTCTATATCTATAGGCAGCAGCCTCTAATGTGCTAGTGATGGCTATTTAACAGTCTGAAGGCCTTGAGATAGAAGCTGTTTTTCAGTCTCTCGGTCCCAGCTTTGATGCAACTGTACTGACCTCGCCTTCTGGATGATAGCGGGGTGAACCGGCAGTGGCTCGGGTGGTTAATGTCCTTGATGATCTTTTTGGCCTTCCTGTGACATCGGGTGCTGTAGGTGGGTGGTGCGGTCTGCGTTGGGGAGACCGCACCACCCTCTGGAGAGCCCTGCGGTTGCGGGCGGTGCAGTACCAGGCAGTGATACATTCCGACAGGATGCTCTCAATTGTGCATCTGTAAAAGTTTGTGAGGGTTTCAGGTGCTAAGCCAAATTTATTCAGCCTCCTGAGGTGGAAGAGGGTCTGTTGCGCCTTCTTCACCACACTGTCCGTGTGGGTGGACCATTTCAGTTTGTCAGTGATGTATACGCCAAGGAACTTGAAGCTTTCCACCTTCTCCACTGCGGTCCCATCGATGTGGATAGGGGGGTGCACCCTCTTCTGTTTCCTGAAGTTCACGATCATCTCCTTTGTTTTTGTTGACGTTGAGTGAGAGGTTATTTTCCTGGCACCACACACCCAGACTCTCACCTCCTCCCTGTAGGCTGTCTCGTCATTGTTGGTAATCAAGCCTACTACTGTTGTGTCATCTGCAAACCTGATGATTGAGTTGGAGGCATGCTTGGCCACGCAGTCATGAGTGAACAGGGAGTACAGGAGTGGGCTGAGCACGCACCCTTGTGGGGCCTCAGTGTTGAGGATCAGCGAAGTGGATGTGTTGTTTCCTACCTTCACCACCTGGGGGCGGCCCGTCAGGAAGTCCAGGACCCAGTTGCACAGGGCGGGGTTCAGACCCCGGGCCTCGAGCTTAAGGATGAGTTTGGAGGGTTCTTTGGTGTTGAATGCTGAGCTATAGTCAATGAACAGCATTCTTACATAGGTATTCCTCTTGTCCAGATGGGATAGGGCAGTGTGCAGTGTGATGGCGATTGCATCATCTGTGGATCTATTGGGGCAGTAAGCAAATTGAAGTGGGTCTAGGGTGACAGGTAAGGTAGAGGTGATATGATCCTTCACTAGTCTCTCAAAGCACTTCATGATGACAGAGGTCAGTGCTACGGGGCGATAGTCATTTAGTTCAGTTACCTTTGGTTTCTTGGGTACAGGAACAATGGTAGCCATCTTGAAGCATGTGGGGACAGCAGACTGGGAAGGGGAGAGATTGAATATGTCCGTAAACACACAAGCCAGCTGGTCTGCATATGCTCTGAGGACGCGGCTAGGGATGCCGTCTGGGCCGGGCAGCCTTGCAAAGGATAACATGCTTAAATGTCTTACTCACGTCATCCACAGAGAAGGAGAGCCCACAGTCCTTGGCAGTGGGCCACGTCGGTGGCACTGTGTTATCCTCAAAGCGGTCAAAGAAGGTGTTTAGCTTGTTAGGAAGCAAGACGACGGTGTCGGCGACGTGGCTGGTTTTCCTTTTGTAGTCTGTGATTGTCTGTAGATCCTGCCACATACGTCTCATGCCTGAGCCGTTGAATTGCGACTCCACTTTGTCTCTATACTGATGTTTTGCCTGTTTGATTGCCTTGCGGAGTGAATAGCTACACTGTTGGTATTCTGCCATATTCCGAGTCATCTTGCCATGGTTAAATGCGGTGGTTTGCCCTTTAATTTTTGTGTGAATGCTGCCATCTATCCACTGTTTCTGGTTAGGGTAGGCTTTAATAGTCACAGTGGGCACAACATCTCCTATACACTTCCTGATAAACTCAGTCACCATTTCAGTGTATTCGTCTAAATTATTTTTGCAAGCTACCCAAAACATATCCCAGTCCGCGTGATCAAAACAGTCTTGAAGCGTGGATTCCGATTTGTCAGACCAGTGTTGAATTTAGCATGGGTACTTCCTGTTTGAGTTTCTGCCTATAGAAAGGGTGGAGCAAAATGGAGTCGTGGTCAGATTTGCCAAAAGGAGGGCAGGGGAGGGCCTTGTAAGCATCCCGGAAGTTTGAATACTAGTGGTTGAGGGTTTTAGACGCGTGAGTACAACAATCGCTATGTTGATAGAACTTCGGCAGCCTAGTCCTCAAATTTACTTTGTTAAAATCCCCAGCTACAATAAATGCAGCCTCAGGATATGTGGTGTCATGACTTGCCCTCATGGGTTGAGGATCAAACATTCCTGCTAGGCAAAGGTTTGAACACCCCCTTTCATGGTGTCACATTTGTTGTGTAAAGGATCAGACCAAGGTGCAGCGTGGTATGCGTACATGTTTAATAAAGAAGTAAACACTCGACAAAAACAACAAAAGCTAGTTCTAATGGCTACATAAACAAGCCAAACCAGAAACAAGATCCCACAACTAAGGTAGGCAAAATGGCTGCCTAGGTATGATCCCCAATCAGAGACAACGATCGACAGCTGCCTGTGATTGGGAACCACACCCGGCCAACATAGATCTACACATTCTAGAATTACACATAGATATTCACACCCTGACCAAACCAACTAGAACTCTCTATGTCAGGGCGTGACACTTGGTGGCCAGTTTTATGACTTAGCAGCCGGTCATAAATAGTTTGCAGAAAAGGACTCCTTTTGGTCTCTAGTATGGGAAAAAAGAATTTCCCTGTGAGACAAAGGAAGTCTTCCTGCCAAGACTCCAACATCCAAAGTGGATAATGAAACAATATTCCTACTTAAAAGAATGTGGGAAATGGTCAGTGGGGATCTAAAGAATAATCATGTCATATTGTTTATTATTTTGTGATGTCATTAAGGATGGTATCAAGTAATTACTGTAACTCGGAAAGTGTACATATTCTATCTATCAAGTTTACATCTAAATGTTGTATAAAATATATGATTAAGTATGAGAGTATTTTGATGAAGATAGGAATGTGATTTTAGTCTTCTAAATGACCTAATTGCTCCTGTAAGTCGCTCTGGATAAGAGTGTCTGCTAAATGACTAAAATGTAAATGTAAATAATAGTTTTTCATATAAATTATGCACAGTGACTAGCCACGCCCCGAGTGACATCAGAGATCATGTAAACATGATGGAACGCCCCTTTTACCCAGAGTGCATAAAAAGCCTTGAAAAACAAATCAACCTTCAGACCAGCAGATGTGAAGCCTGAGCTAAACGTTGCAAATGGTTTAATTTCTATCAGACCAGTAAGCCCCAAGAAGCGTGAAGCTGAAGCTACACGTTACAAAATGGTTAGACTAGAAAGACCAGAAAACTTGAGACTTTAGTCCACATGTTTGAAATGGAGAAACTCTGAAACTCTCAACCTCTACACGAAGTGAAGAAGAAGACAATGCACTAGACCTTATCATTTCAGTCTGCAGCTGGCATGTCTAGTCGTCTAGAGAACTTTCACTAAAGACACGAGATAGAGGACAATCCCTCTCAGACAACCGCTGGTACATCTGAAGTACCAATTCTAACCACCACTACGACCAGAAACTCTACCAAGGACATTGAGATCTCTGGTGGGCAAACCAGAGTCCTACATCATCAACTCAACTATCAAGGACAGCAACACGTAAATACATGTTGCATTTCAAATTCGAATGAGCATTATTAGGGTGCATAAGTATTATGATTACTGTGAACGTAGTTTCCAAAGTAACTACGATAGTTTGAATCTCTGTCTCTCCCTTCCACTCGGACCCTCCTTCTACCCAAGCATTCATGCTAATGTTAGTCCAGTCCACTAGGGACCTGTTTTTATTGCATTACGTTAGTAATCAATAACCTATGTGTGTGTGTTTGTATTGTGTTATTATTTAGTTAGTTAGTAAATTTTTGTATTGCTGATTCATCAATAAGGTTAGGGTTTTTGCAGGTTCAAGGATTATGCGACGTTCAGAATGAGACTGATAAGAGGTAATTTTTTAATAAGTGACTGTTATCGATATATATAACATATATATCTTATAAGAGTTTAATTTGGGAGATGGTAACTCGTTAAACAACTTCTTCTGTGGTGCCCCAAATTCCTAATGAGTTAATTGTTACATGATTAATTTAATCGAGTGACAATTAAACATAGTTAGGCGATTCGATAAATAACAGTCATACATTAAACTAAGTCACGTCACGACAGTGGTTTCCAGTTTGCATAAAGTCCAGTGAAGTTCTTTGAGGTCCGTCGTGGTATCGGCTTGAGGGGGGATATAAACGGCCGTGGCTATAACCGAGGAAAATTATCTTGGGAGATAATACGTTCGGCATTTGATTTTGAGGTATTCTAGGTATGGCGAACAAAATGACTTGAGTTCCTGTATGTTACTACAATTACACCATAAGTCGTTAATCATGAAACACATACCTCCGCCCTTTTACTTCCCGGAGAGATATTTATTTCTGTCTGCGCGATGAACTGAGAACCCATCTGGCTGGACCGATTTCGACAGAATATCCCGAGAGAGCCATGTGCCAGCAGCGCTTCTCCTCCGCCGGTGATGTTTTGGGTCGGCCTCTGGAATCAGTTCAATTGCCCTGGAGAGAGCGAACAAAGGATCTGCTTCGGGAAAGTCGTATTCCTGGTCGTAATGCTGGTAGTTCTGGTGAGTTACCGCCGCTCTGATATCCAATAGTTTTTCCCGGCTGTACGTAATGATACAAAACGTTTTCTGAGCTAATAATGTAAAAAATTATACATAAAAAAACAAAATACCGCAAAGTTTCCTAAGAGCTAGTCTTCGTCGGCGCCAGGTTGGGTCTAATTATATTGCTTTCCTGTGGCAGGTAACCTCCACAAAGCTGTGAATGATCTGAGAGACAAGGCAAGAAGGGCCTTCTATGCCATCAAAAGGAACATAAGATTCGACATACCAATTAGGATCTGGCTAAAAATACTTGAATCAGTTATAGAACCCACTGCCCTTTATGGTTGTGAGGTCTGGGGTCCGCTCACCAACCAAGAATTCACAAAATGGGAAAAACACCAAACTGCATGCAGAATTCTGCAAAAATATTCTGTGTACAACGTAAAACACCAAATAATGCATGCAGAGCAGAATTAGGCCGATACACGTTAATGATCAAAATCCAGAAAAGAGACGTTAAATTCTACAACCACCTAAAAGGAAGCGATTCCCAAACCTTCCATAACAAAGCCATCACCTACAAAGAGATGAACCTGGAGAAGAGTCCCCTAAGCAAGCTAACATAAACAGAACCCACAGATCAACAGGACTGCAACATAATTAGACCCAACCAAATCATGAGAAAACTAAAAGAGAATTACTTGACACATTGGAAAGAATTAACAAAAAAACAGAGCAAACTAGAACGCTATTTGGCCCTAAACAGAGAGTACACAGTGGCAGAATACCTGACCACTGTCACTGAACCTAAATTAAGGAAAGCTTTGACTATGTACAGACGCAGTGAGCATAGCCTTGCTATTGAGAGAGGCCGCTGTAGGCAGACATGGCTCTCAAGAGAAGACAGGCTATGTGCACACTGCCCACAAAATGAGGAGGAAACTGAGCTGCACTTCCTAACCTCCTGCCAAATGTATGACCATATTAGAGACACATATTTCCCTCAGATTACACAGACCCACAAAGAATTTGAAAACAAATCAAATTTTGATAAACTCCCATATCTATTGGGTGAAATACCACATTGTGCCATCATAGCAGCAATATCTGTGACCTGTTGCCACAAGAAAAGGGCAACCAGTGAAGAACAAACACCATTGTAAATACAACCCATATTTATGTTTATTTACAGTTGAAGTCGGAAGTTTACATATACCTTAGCCAAATACATTTAAACTCAGTTTTTCACAATTCCTGACATTTAATCCTAGTAAAAATTCCCTGTTTTAGGTCAGTTAGGATCAGTGGCGGCTCCTGAAAAAATTCTCAGGAGGGGCAATTTTTCTGATGATTTAGGTGACCTACACACATTTAAAAAAAGATATGTCCAGCAACAACATGAAGACAGGGGCAGCATATAAGTCAATACCAGAAGCATTTATTGACTGATCTGGGGAGATGGATTCCAGTTTCTGTGACAGATTATAAATAATCTCTGATGCCTTTGTTATATTAGCTTTTGGTTGAATGTACTGTCGTAGTAAATATATAATGTTATAGCTTGGTCTGACTAAAATCTTGTGCATGACCCATTTTGTGTTGGGCGTTTGTTTTCAATCAATGCTGTTCCTATCCTATAACAATGGACAAAAGAGTCCTATCTTGTCAGCCTTGTCAGCAGGTGGCCAAGGACAACACCCACGCCATAGGTCTCTCAGTTCTTCCAACTCACGAGTTCTTGCTCTGAGGACACACACACACACACACATCATCACTGATAACACACACACACACACACATCATCACTGTTAAACACACACACACACACACATCATCACTGTTAAACACACACACACACACACACAAAAATCCCCTCTCTTTAGGCTGAACATTTGAAGACAGAGAACCCGACTCAGAGCCAATGCAACAGTGGAGGGGACCTCGCCCAACTCATCAGGACCAATCAGAAGATCAGAACTACTAGATTCAACCTACATCATTTATTGTATAAAATGTCAGCACACAATGTTTTCGGGGCTCTCTTCAGATAGCTCCCTAAGAGTTTGACGAACGAGTCCGTGCACGCGATTCCAGATATCTTTACCTCTGAATAAACTGCCTTTATTATACCATATCCACCCTGTCCAAAGTCTCTACTTGGTCTCAGTTCTCCAGTAAACTTGTGATTATCAACAGTACACAACGGTAACAAACAATTGGGGGAACTCACGGGGCAGATAGTAAGGTCGCAGTGACACAGAAAGCAGTTCAATGTCGGGGCTCGGGGGTACAGAGTCGCTCTCTTACCAGGATCGATTTTCCCTGTGACTGTCAGATCGAGGTCCGCTCCGACCAGGGTGAAGCCGGCCGGCTCCACTTCTCTGTCCGGGACTCTGTCATCCAGCCAAGTCTCCCAGCTGTATTGGATTCCGCTGCCAGCAACGTTTTCATTATTTAGTCCGTTCGTAGCGGGTATGTACACGATCAACAAGATCAGTCCAAAACCCACCACTGGAAATCCATGGTTGGCAGAATGTTTGTAAACTAAGTGTACAAATTAAAAACATAAAATAACGCCACTAAGTGTACAAATTAAAAACATAAAATAACGCCACACTGCAGGTCGCAACAGAGACGCTGCTAGCCGCTATTTGCTTAGTTACGTTCATGGTTACGTCACGTATGACGAAAGCGCGTAAGTGCAAGCCCACAGACACCCATAGAGAATGTATTGAAAGCTTTGAAATTTGAAAAAAATAGATTTTACATGACAGGCTATGAGAGACTTCTGGGCGATTTTCAACCTGACTGAAATCGCCCAAAAACGGGCGGGGCCATTTGAAGCACGACTTTAGCCTGATTTGACATTTAGTGGCAGTCAGATCAGATTACAACACTGATAACTACTGTTGCCGTGATATAATTGATTAGAAAAAAAATCCCTTCCTTTTCCCGTTTGGCAGTGCGTCGCCCATATCGCCCTATTGAACAGGCCGTCCCTGGTTAGGATCACCACTTTATTTTATGAATGTGAAATGCCAGAATAATAGTAGAGAGAATGATTTATTTCAGCTTTTATTTCTTTCATCGCATTCCCAGTGGGTCAGAAGTTTACATACACTCAATTAGTATTTGGTAGCATTGCCTATACATTTTTTAACTTGAGTCAAACGTTTCGGGTAGCCTTCCATAAGCTTCCCACAATAAGTTTGGTGAATTGTGGCCCATTCCTCCTGACAGAGCTGGTGTAACTGAGTCAGGTTTGTAGGCCTCCTTGCTCGCACATGGCTTTTCAGTTCTGCCTACACATTTTCTATAAGATTGAGGTCAGGGCTTTGTGATGGCTACTCCAATACCTTGACTTTGTTGTCCTTAAGCCATTTTGCCACAACTTTGGAAGTATGCTTGCGGTCATTGTCCATTTGGAAGACCCATTTGCAACCAAGCATTAACTTCCTGACTGAGGTCTTGAGATATTGCTTCAATATATCCACATAATTTTCCTTCCTCATGATGCCATCTATTTTGTGAAGTTCACCAGTCCCTTCTGCAGCAAAGCACCCCCACAGCATGATGCTGCCACCCCCGTGCTTCACGGTTGGAATGGTGTTCTTCGGCTTGCAAGGCACCCCCTTTTTCCTCCAAACATAACAATGGTCATTATGGCCAAACAGTTCTATTTTTGTTTCATCAGACCGGAGGACATTTCTCCAAAAAGTACGTCCCCATCTTTGTCCCCATGTGCAGTTGCAAACCGTAGTCTGGCTTTTTTATGGTGGTTTTGGAGCAGTGGCTTCTTCCTTGCTGAGCGGCCTTTCAAGTTATGTCGATATAGGACTTGTTTTACTGTGAATATAGATGCTTTTGAACCTGTTTTCTCCAGCATCTTCACAAGGTCCTTTGCTGTTGTTCTGGGATTGATTTGCACTTTTCGCACCAAAGTACATTAATCTCTAGGAGACAGAACGCGTCTCCTTCCTGAGCGGTATGACGGCTGCGTGGTCCCATGGCGTTTATACTTGCGTACTATTGTTTGTACAGATGAACGTGGTACCTTCAGGCGTTTGGACATTTCTCCCAAGGATGAACCAGACTTGTGGAGGTCTACAATTCTTCTTCTGAGGTCTTGGCTGATATCTTTTGATTTTCCCATGATGTCAAGCAAAGAGGCACTGAGTTTGAAGGTAGGCCTTGAAATACATCCACAGGTACACCTCCAATTGACTCAGATGATGTCAATTAGCCTATCAGAAGCTTCTAAAGCCATGACATCATTTTCTGGAATTTTCCAAGCTGTTTAAAGGCACAGTCAACTTAGTGTATGTAAACTTCTGACCCCACTGGAATTGTGATACAGTGAATTATAAGTGAAATAATCTGTCTGTAAACAATTGTTGGAAAAATTACTTGTGTCATGCACAAAGTAGATGTCCTAACCGACTTGCCAAAACTATAGTTTGTTAACAAGATATTGTGTAGTGGTTGAAAAACAAGTTTTAATGACTCCAACCTAAGTGTATGTAAACTTCCGACTTCAACTGTATTTTCCGGGGGAGGACTGAGAACTTCCTCCAGATAATTTGTGTCTATTCCAGGAAACACACACAGCCTCTGCTGGACACCACTTGGGACATAATTAATTATCCACAACCATCGAGACTCCCACGGCCCACATACACTCATAATAAAGGTTCAGCCTTTGTGGCGATGCTAGCTCAACCGCCTCCAAGCCCTGTGGGACTTCAAATCAAATCAAATCAAATCAAATTTTATTGGTCACATGCGCCGAATACAACAGGTGCAGACATTACAGTGAAATGCTTACTTACAGCCCTTAACCAACAGTGCATTTATTTTAAACAAAAAAAGTAAGAATAAAACAACAACAAAAAAAGTGTTGAGAAAAAAAGAGCAGAAGTAAAATAAAGTGACAGTAGGGAGGCTATATATACAGTAAAATAAAGTGACAGTAGGGAGGCTATATATACAGGGGGTTACTGTTGCAGAGTCAATGTGCGGGGGCACCGGCTAGTTGAGGTAGTTGAGGTAATATGTACATGTGGGTAGAGTTAAAGTGACTATGCATAAATACTTAACAGAGTAGCAGCAGCGTAAAAAGGATGGGGTGGGGGGGCAGTGCAAATAGTCCGGGTAGCCATGATTAGCTGTTCAGGAGTCTTATGGCTTGGGGGTAGAAGCTGTTGAGAAGTCTTTTGGACCTAGACTTGGCACTCCGGTACCGCTTGCCGTGCGGTAGCAGAGAGAACAGTCTATGACTAGGGTGGCTGGAGTCTTTGACAATTTTGAGGGCCTTCCTCTGACACCGCCTGGTATAGAGGTCCTGAATGGCAGGGAGCTTTGCCCCAGTGATGTACTGGGCCGTACGCACTACCCTCTGTAGTGCCTTGCGGTCAGAGGCCAAGCAGTTGCCATACCAGGCGGTGATGCAACCAGTCAGGATGCTCTCGATGGTGCAGCTGTAGAATTTTTTGAGGATCTGAGGACCCATGCCAAATCTTTTTAGTCTCCTGAGGGGGAATAGGCTTTGTCGTGCCCTCTTCACGACTGTCTTGGTGTGTTTGGACCATGATAGTTCGTTGGTGATGTGGACACCAAGGAACTTGAAGCTCTCAGGACTTGGGGCTAAATGAAGGCGCTGGAGGAGTGGGGCACAGTGTGTGTATAGTGAGAGAGCAGTGTGGTGTTATCAGAGTGACAGTTCTGCTGGGGGTTAGATAAGGTGAGGTGAGATGCAGTGTGCCCCATGCTCCAGGCAGGGTACACACAGTAAACAGGGGCTGAGGGGAAAATTACAGAAACATCAAAAATAACGTTTCAAGGACCAGTTCACCAAACTCACTCTCATCATTCCTCTTAACTATTTGATTGCCCTAGAGGTAGTCTACAGGTGGAGAGCGGTTCTCTCTCTCTCTCTCTCTCTCTCTCTCTCTCTCTCTCTCTCTCTCTCTCTCTCTCTCTCTCTCTCTCCCTCTCTCTCTCTCTCTCTCTCTCTCTCAGACAGAATTATTAACACATCACCCGCCGCTCTAAAATAACATCTTCTTTTCAATCTGATCACAGCTTCAAGTGCTTGGTAATAGATACTGCCTGCTTTGAAGGTGCTATCCCATGTCAATTAGTCAGTCAGTAGAGTGTGTGATATAAAGTAAGATATTGAATAATATGTGCACTTCTCTGTATGCCCCTCCATCTATAGTCTAATATTCCATTTTCCTGGACCTCTCACTTTCTCCCACAGAATTCTAAAGCTGTGTCTCCTTCAAGAATAACATATGGGGTGCAGGGAGGTATGCATGTAGCTATTATGTATGAGTGTTTGGACAAGAGAAAGGCCATAAGTCAGTCTTCCTGTCAGTAGCTTCCATCCTGTCTATCTATTTGTCTGTGTGTCTGTTTGTCTGTCTGTCTTTGTGTGTGTTCTCTGAAGTCCCTGTGGTCTACATTATTCACACCAGAGGCAGATGGGCTCCACACCTGGTTGACAGTTTATAGTCCATGTCTGTAACATGTTAAAGTATTCAGTACATCTCTAAAACACACATGGAGATTTGGGTCGGTACAGAACAGAGAGACAATGAGAGATAGAAAAAGAGGAATGATTTTACAGGGTGACTAACAATTTGGTAGGATCTAGTGCTCCACTGTAACTTCTATCAGTGGAGACGAGGGAAATATACAAACCACAGGAGGTTGGTGGCATCTTAATTTGGGAGGATGCGCTCGTGGTAATGGCTGGAGCGGAATAGGTGGAATGGTATCAAATACATCCTACATACGGTTTCCATATGTTTGATGCCATTCGATTCACTCCATTCCAGCCATTATTATGAGCCGTCATCCCCTCAGCAGCCTCCGCTGGTACAAACACACTCTCTAAAAGAGTGTATTAAACAAGTTAAATGAGTTGAAGTGTGAAGTTGGGCAGTGCTGCTCCACCTTTCAGTGTCACTAGCATAAAGCAATGGATGAATGGATACAGACAGCAGAGACCTACACCTCAAAAGCTTTCATCTCATCTCTCTCTCCTCGTCTGGGGAAGGAAAATCCATATATGGAGAAGTATACAGCTGCAGATCAGTATTAAGGTCATTTGGCTGAAGGCTAGTTCGGTGTGAGACTAAAGAAACCACTACAGTAACAGTGTCAACCTGAGCATTCATAAAGAGATTACTAGTTGAATGCTTATATACAGTATTGATATATGGGTGTGGGTGTGAATAAAGCACCTTCTCAACAGATGCCCAGATGACTAGAGCTGCATATTTTAATGGTTATTGGCTTCAGCTAAATGACTGACACCCACACAGCAAATTACTGGATGCAGAATATACTACACATTTACATTTTAGTCATTTAGCAGACTCTCTTATCCAGAGCAACTTACAGTTAGTGAGTGCGTACATTTTCATGCTGGTCCCCCGTGGGAATCGAACCCACAACCCTAGCGCTGCAAGCTCTACCAATTGAGCTACACAGGACAGCTAACTACTGGACGCAGAATATACTACACCTGCATCATGTGGTCAAATTTAGACTCAAGATAACAGCATGTTTACCAAACTTCTCTTGTATTCTCCTCCTCTTATAACAGAGAGATGTGCTAGAGCCCAGCCCAGAACAACATAGCATGGCGTGTTGCTGTCCCTGAGCTGGGTGTGTGTGAGAGAGAGAGAGAGAGAGAGAGAGAGAGAGAGAGAGAGAGAGAGAGAGAGAGAGAGAGAGAGAGAGAGAGAGAGAGAGAGAGAGAGAGAGAGAGAGAGAGAGAGAGAGAGAGAGAGAGAGAGAGAGAGAGAGAGAGAGAGAGAGAGAGAGAGAGAGAGAGAGAGAGAGAGAGAGAATAGAAGAGGGAAGAAGGGAGTGTTTTAGTGATGCCCCTGCCCCCTGTAGAGAGCTGAGAGACTGACTGAGGAAGGTAAGTAGGAGCTGGGGAGAGATGATAGACGTTAGGTACTCTAGGTAGCTAGCCGCTGGGGAGAGATGAGAGATGCTAGGTACTGTAGGTAGATATGTGCTAGGGAGACAGCCAGTGTCATTACCATCACACAGGATTCCTACCTTGTCTTTTACTGCTCAACGAGAACTCCCATAGACGGGTTGGTTGTTTAGCAACAAAACCGATGTGTGAGCAACTATGGGGCAAAACAGACTGAGTTTGGATTAGATTGTTGACAACATGTAAATTATATTTTGTCTACAGTGCTTGCTGAAAACATAAATACAATTGCACAATGACCACTTGTCTCTCAATTACATTGTTACAGTTGTTGGTTAGCTAGCTAGCGAATTGTTGCCATATTAGCATAGACATGACATCAATCAAAACACCTCAAAACAAGACATGGTATCAACAACAAGATAAAACTAGCTGAAACGAGCCACCTACGATTCCCCACATGGTAGCTTCTTGTCATTGTTGCTAGCTATCTGGCCATCCAAAATCACAACAACACGTGGACTTCTGCCCCATTGAATTGCGCGCATAGTTTTTGGGATCTTGTCAGCTAACCCGTCTATTGGGCTGTGCAGTGAGGGGACAGTTAGGGGGACTGGGTGACTACAGCCATTGACAGAGAGAAGGGACACTAGTCATGGTGGAATCAGTAGGGGTCAGTTTGATGGGTTTTTTACAACCTGTCATAGTTGCATTATATAGATAATGGATAACATGAAAAACATGTTAAGTCCACAATAAGATTTCCCTGGGTATAGTACAGCAGAGGCCCTAAAACAACACGGCCAAGCTTCCTCTCCTCAGCTGCCTGGTCTTGGCAGTAACGCTGGACTGTATATGCGTCCCAAATGGCATCCTATTCCCAATGTAGTGCACTACTTTTGACTCCTTCCTCTATCCTCCATACATACAGTCAAGTCAAGTATTGAAATTCAAGCACAGATTCAGCTACAAAGACCAGGGAGCTTTTCAAAAGCCTCATAAAGAAGGGCAGTGATTGGATGATGGGTAACAATAACAAATCAGACATTGAATATACAGTATCTTTAAGCATGGTCAAGTGAATAATTATGCTGTGGATAATGTATTAAACCATGCAGACACATCAAAGGTGCAGGACAGGAAAGAAACTGTACGTTATTTATAATGAGGCATACCTGGAGAAAATCGGATCTCTCTGAAATGAAAATGGATGGTCCTTCCTTCAGTAAAATACATTTTTTGCCGACCCTCCCTGATTGCTTGAAATAAAACAAGTGACCCTCCCCTGTACCCAAAATAATAACTAAAACATAAAGTGGATAGCAGGGAACATGCCTACTGTTTACCCTAACTCCTAGGACAGACCAAAGCCTTAGATATGCAGTTTTTGTAGAAACTGTTCTGTGTTTTGTAAGCATTACATGGCAAAGTAGCCAGAAGGTTGTGGATTCGGTGACCACCGCTCACAAGGGTGAAAAAGCGTAATATTTTTTAATACCACAACAGAGCATGACAACGAATGAGTAAATAATGCAGCACCGGAGACATTTTGATTTCTAGTCTAAGTTTATAAACTGTAAAAATTGTAAAAATCAACTGTAAAAAGTTAGCGCAACAGAATCAGTTACAACTGAAGTATTTGCTCATCAATGATTTTGAGAAAAAGGCTTTTTTTTCATTTGGGAAACTATCATTTTCTAATTTATTATATTTTATTCCATGATATTGTTACAAAATAGATTTGTGTTGACTGTGATTAGGGCATGGGAATATAAGAGTATCTGCTAGGCTAAATTAACAAACTAAGCCTGCATAACTCACCATATGAACCTCAAACCAAAGACTAGCTAAACTAGTGTTTCTAAAGTGAATTCAGAGGCACTGTAGAATGACTGTATAGCCTAATAAGGCATTTTTCTTTTAATAAAAAAAAAGAAATCTAAGTAAAAAAAAAAAAAGAAATTCATTTTGTACAGTCTAAATGCTAAATTTATAGGCATGTTGTTGAAGTGCTTTTGTTGTGTTGTTGAAATGCTGAGTGCTCCTGCCAGCTTGTAGTGTGTCACAAATGCTTCACAACTGATTTCTTAAATGGCAGGCTATAGCCTTAAAAAACAAAAATAATATTGCCTAACTGATTTAGAGTTAGTATGTTGTTTAATAGCCTGTTGAAATGTTGTATGTCAATTGATAGTGACATAATCATCTTTGTCTCCTCATCGGCTATAGAAGGTTGTAGCACAGCCTCTGAATGTCATAGAGACAAACCAAATATATCCCATATGCATCGGAGTCACGTCTTTCCCTGGCATTTTGTAGCTTGTTTCTAGCATAAAGCATTGCAGACTAAAGCATAGATATATACTGAACAAAAATATAAACACAACATGTAAAGTGTTGGTCCCATGTTTCATGAGCTGAAATAAAAGATCCCAAAAATGTTCCATATGCACAAAAAGCTTATTTCTCTCAAATGTTGTGCACAAATTTGTTTACATCCCTGTTAGTGAGCATTTCTCCTTTGCCAAGATAATCCATCCACCTGACAGGTGTGGCATATCAAGAAGCTGATTAAACAGCATGATCATTACACAGGTGCACCTTGTGCTGGGGACAATAAAAGGCCACAGAAAATGTGCAGTTTTGCCATACAACCCTATGCCACAGATGTCTCAAGTTTTGAGGGAGCATGCAATTGGCATGCTGACTGCAGGAATGTCCACCAGAGCTGTTGCCAGAGAATGTAATGTTAATTTCTCTAAAGCCCTTTTGTGGGGAAAAACTCATTCTGATTGGATGGGCCTGGCTCCCCAGCGGGTGGGCCTGGCTCCCAAGTGGGTGGGCCTATGCCCTCCCAGGGGCGCCTGCCCAGTCATGTGAAATCCATAGATTAGGGCCTAATTTATTTATTTCAATTGATTGATTTCCTTATGTGAACTGTAACTGTATGAACTGTAACTCAGCCTAGTTTTATATAGGCCTACAGCATCCCAGCAGCGCAAAAACTTGGGAAGGAAGTACATTTTCTTTGAAATATAACTTTGCCCTGTGCTTCTCAGAGTATGCTCTTCGTATATAGCCGAGGCCTATAGCCTATAGTATAGGCCATCCTTTCTCAAACTTATTTTGTGCCAGGGACACCCCAGAGGTGACAATGTGTTTTCAACAGCCAGTCTGTTGAGATATTTTGATTTTGTTGCAGCAAGAGAGGAGAAGCTGGTCTTACATAAGTAGGTAGATTCAAAGGGGATTAACGTCTTCACTGCCATCTGGCAGAGCTGCGGGTATTCTCCACTACTGAACAGACAGAATGTGGACAGGCGCATCTCATTAAAATGAGCGCGCAGGCCTTAGTCACAGAACAGCTCCGGTAGTTTATCATCAAGAACCGGTGAAAAACTGTGAGTCTTCAGTGCTGGTGAACGGATTACGCATCCACTGCTTTCCCGGGTGTGGAACAGATTATAAAGGGAAGTAATCCTCGAATTTGAGTAGTGTTTTGCTCAGATGTGACCCCATCAATTTACGCATGTGATTCATGTTTACATCACCCACGTCAGACAGAGTTGAGAATAGGGGGAACATATAGAAAATGCCTCTATCCACTCAGTTTCTCCAGACGCCCAGATTTTTCTTGAAATCGGCAAATGTATCGTTTGCTTGGAAAATGTCACTTGCGCGTCTCTGCATGGATGGGGTTGAGCAGCAGTCTCGTCGGTAGGCCGACAGATCCCGATACAACGGTCCCATTGTAATCCATGTCCCATGATGTACTCGTTCAGAACATGGAATATTTCACTTGCAGTTGTATTCTGAGGCAACTCTTTGCAACAAATACAATCTTCATATATGCAGTGGCGTGTATTCCCCAAATATCTGACCAATATATATATTTTTTTACTTCCTAGTCATTTTGAGAAAAGCATGTCTGTTTCTGGTCTGCTTGTATTGATGTCCTGCAGTAGCTAGCTTGCTAAATCGGCCCTTTCCTAAACCATGGATGGAGATGGGGATCTGGACTTGTGGTTTTGATTTAATGCTCTGTACAGGCTAATGATTATGACGGCGATTCTGATCTAACCATAAATTAATATGTTGTGCCACTGGCCTGAGACGATTGAAGTTCAATATGCAGCCTAGATGTAGCCTAGTAGGCTCACATTAACTAGCTAGCTAACTTAGCTAGTTCATTGTTGCCCATGCGAGGAGGTTAGGCTAGCAAGCATTTTAGCTAGGTAGCCTATGACAAAAAAATCTAAAAGTGTATTGTATGACAGAGCCATAGACTGTTTTGCCAACATGAAAGAGAGGAGGATGGCATTGGCGTTAAACTAGTCGTGTAGGGTGAATAAAAAAAACAAGGTTTTACTTGCGCGCACACGCGCAGACAAACACACACGCACACAGAGACAGACATCAGTACCATGGGCAGCCACATTGATTGGACTAAATTGTTTTTGGTATCTTTAAGTTTGTTTTCCGTGAATTACACTAAGCATTTATAGCCTTGTTGATTTGATGATGTTTAAATGTTTACAATATCGGTCAAGGGTTTTTCTTTATTTTGGAGTACTGCAGCTGACGGGAGAGGACGTGTTTTTCTCTGGCTGGAGGTAAGTAGGTAAGTAGGTAAGTAGGGGTAAGCTACATGTAGTGTTGAGTAAAGCTTAACCATGTATTAGATCGTAGGTAGGTAGTTAGCTGTAGTTAGGTATTGTATTTATTGTAGGTTAGTATTGTTGTTATTGTAGCTTTCCGTGGGTAATTTGTGGGTTAGTTTCGAGGCATGAGGCTAGCTAGCTAGCGGGTAGCTATTGGTAACGATTAGCAACGCTGGAGAGCTGGTTCCAACGGTAATGTACTCCTACCCAACGTTTAACTTTTGCTTAACCATGTATTAGATCGTAGGTAGGTAGCTAGCTGTAGTTAGGTATTGAATTTATTGTAGGTTAGTATTGTGGTTGTAGTAGCTTTCCATAGGTAATTGTGGACTAGTATCGAGGCACGAGGCTAGCTAGCTAGCGGGTAGCTATTGGTAACGATTAGCAACGCTGGAGAGCTGGTTCCAACGTTTAATTATTATTATTATTATTATTATTATTTTTTTTTTTGCTGCGTTGTGAAGGGAACTCGACACGGACTTGAATTGTCTGTTTGGTGTGCTGACACATTCTTGGCAGTTTGTTGTGGCCAGGTGTTGATGCTAAGTTGTGTGTTAATGGATGCTAGCTTGCAGGTTGGCTACGGCGTCATAGCTAGGCTTCGTGGGTTGTTGTGGGTAGTTACTGTGTCTTGGCAGTGTCCTCGGCCGTGCCAGCTGTAGCACGAAGCTAGCTAGCTAGCCGTTCTTCAAACAGAGTCGACACAGTGGCCATTGCTAGCTACCCAACATGACCATTTGGCTGTACTGTAGTAGCTAACCACAATTTACTTGTCCTAGCTAGCCAATGTCTAATCATTGCTGCGTCATATAAGGAACTTGACACAGACACGAATGATCTGTTTAGTGTGATATCACAATATTGGTGGTTTGTTGTGACCAAGTGTTGGCGCTAAACGGTGTGTTATTGTTATTGGATGCTAGTCTGCTAGTTGGCTATGGAGTCATAGTTGGCTAGCTGAACAAAGTGGGTTGAGTCTACTCCTTTAAACATTGAACCGCTGTGGTTCACAACAATTCTGATTTCCAAAGGCGGAAGTTGGGAGAGTTTTTGTTCGGGTGGTTCAGTGAAACAATTTTAGTTTCCGAGCTAGAAGATTTGGTGAGGGAGGCCCTGCTCTCTCCACTCCCAGATGCTTAGCCCATTTCATTCCGATCTCCTCTGCATTTTTGTAGCCATTTGCTACAGCCTGTCAACTATGCCTCTGCCTATCCCTGTTCTCTCCTCTCTGCACAGGCTACACAAACGCACCACACCGCGTGGCTGCTGCCTCTCCAATTTGGTGGTCCCTGCACGCACCACCCACGTGGAGTTCCAGGTCGCAGGCAGCCTCTGGAACTGCCGTTCTGCTGCCAACAAAGCTGACTTCATCCCAGCCTATGCCAACCTCCAGTCCCTCGACTTCCTGGCGCTGACGGAAACATGGATCACCACTGAAAACACCGCTACTCCTACTGCTCTCTCCTCGTCTGACCATGTGTTCTCGCATACCCCGAGAGCATCTGGTCAGAGGGGTGGTGGTACAGGAATCCTCATCTCTCCCAAGTGGACATTCTCAATTTTTCCCCTAACCCATCTGTCTATCTCCTCATTTGAATTCCATGCTGTCACAGTCACTAGCCCATTTAAGCTTAATATCCTTGTCATCTATCGCCCTCCAGGTTCCCTTGGAGAGTTCATCAATGAGCTTGACGCCTTGATAAGTTCCTTCCCTGAGGATGGCTCACCCCTCACAGTTTTGGGGGATTTCAACCTCCCTATGTCCACATTTGACTCATTTCTCTCTGCCTCCTTCTTTCCACTCCTCTCCTCTTTTGACCTCACCCTCTCACCGTCCCCCCCTACTCACAAGGCAGGCAATACGCTTGACCTCATCTTCACTAGATGCTGCTCCTCTACTAATCTCACTGCAACTCCCCTCCAAGTCTCCGACCACTACTTTGTTTCCTTTTCTCTCTCACTCTCCTCCCACACTACTCACTCTGCCCCTACACAGATGGTAATGCGCCGCCGCAACCTTCGCTCTCTCTCTCCCACTACTCTCTCCTCTTCCATCCTATCATCTCTTCCCTCTGCTCAATCCTTCTCCCTCCAATCTCCTGATTCTGCCTCCTCAACCCTCCTCTCCTCCCTTTCTGCATCCTTTGACTCTCTGTGTCCCCTATCCTCACGGCCGGCTCGGTCCTCCCCTCCAGCTCCGTGGCTTGATGACTCATTGCGAGCTCACAGAACAGAGCTCCGGGCAGCGGAGCGGAAATGGAAGAAAACTAAATTCCCTGCCGACCTGGCATCTTTTCACTCCCTCCTCTCTACATTTTCTTCATCTGTTTCTGCTGCTAAGGCCACCTTCTACCACTCTAAATTCCAAGCATCTGCCTCTAACCCTAGGAAGCTCTTTGCCACATTTTCCTCCCTCCTGAATCCTCCCCCCCCCCTCCCCCCCTCCTCTCTCTCTGTGGATGACTTCGTCAACCACTTTGAAAAGAAGGTTGACGACATCCGATCCTTGTTTGTTAAGCCTAATGACACTGCTGGTCCTGCTCACACTGCCCTACCCTATGCTTTGACTTCTTTCTCCCCTCTCTCTCCAGATAAGATCCTGCGACTTGTGACTGCAGGCCGCCCAACAACCTGCCCGCTTGACCCCATCCCCTCCTCCCTTCTCCAGACCATCTCCGGTGACCTTCTCCCCTACCTCACCTCGCTGATCAACTCATCCTTGACCGCTGGCCATGTCCCTTCCGTCTTCAAGAGAGCGAGAGTTACTCCCCTTCTCAAAAAACCAACACTCGACCCCACTGATGTCAACAACTACAGACCAGTATCCCTTCTTTCTTTTCTTTCCAAAACTATTGAGCGTGCTGTCTTTAGCCAACTCTCTTGCTATCTCTCTCAGAATGACCTTCTTGATCCAAACCAATCAGGTTTCAGGACTGGTCATTCAACTGAGACTGCTCTTCTCTGTGTCACAGAGACTCTCCGCACTGCTAAAGCTAACTCTCTCTCCTCTGCTCTTGTCCTTCTAGATCTGTCTGCTGCCTTTGATACTGTGAACCATCAGATCCTCCTCTCCACCCTCTCCGAAATGGGCATCTCCGGCGCGGCTCACTCCTGGATTGCGTCCTACCTGACCGGTCGCTCCTACCAAGTGGCGTGGCGGGAAGCTGTCTCCGCACCACGTGCTCTCACCACTGGTGTCCCCCAGGGATCGGTTTTGGGCCCTCTCCTTTTCTCCCTATACACCAAGTCACTTGGCTCTGTCATATCCTCACATGGCCTTTCCTATCATTGCTACGCTGACGATACACAACTAATCTTATCCTTTCCCCCTTCTGATCACCAGGTGGCGAATCGCATCTCTGCATGTCTGGCAGACATATCAGTATGGATGACGGATCACCACCTCAAGCTGAACCCTGGCAAGACGGAGCTGCTCTTCCTCCCCGGGAAGGACTGCCCGTTCCATGATCTCGCCATCACGGTAGACAACTCCGCTGTGTCCTCCTCCCAGAGTGCGAAGAGCCTAGGCGTGACCCTGGACAACACCCTGTCGTTCTCCGCCAACATCAAGGCGGTGACCCGCTCCTGCAGGTTCATGCTCTACAACATTCGGAGAGTGCGACCCTGCCTTACACAGGAAGCGGCGCAGGTCCTGGTCCAGGCACTTGTCATCTCCCGTCTGGACTACTGCAACTCGCTGTTGGCTGGGCTCCCTGCCTGTGCCATTAAACCCCTACAACTCATCCAGAATGCCGCAGCCCGTCTGGTGTTCAACCTTCCCAAGTTCTCTCACGTCACCCCCCTCCTCCGCACACTCCACTGGCTTCCAATTGAAGCTCGCATCCGCTACAAGACCATGGTGCTTGCCTTTGGAGCAGTGAGGGGAACGGCACCCCTGTACCTTCAGGCTCTGATCAGTCCCTACACCCAAACGAGGACATTGCGTTCATCCACCTCTGGCCTGCTGGCTCCCCTTCCTCTGCGGAAGCACAGCTCCCCCTCAGCCCAGTCAAAACTGTTCGCTGCTCTGGCACCCCAATGGTGGAACAAGCTCCCTCACGACGCCAGGACAGCGGAGTCACTCACCACCTTCCGGAGACATTTGAAACCCCACCTCTTTAAGGAATACCTGGGATAGGCTAAAGTATTCCTTCTAACCCCCCCCCCAAATTGTAAAGTGGTTATCCCACTGGCTATAGGGTGAACGCACCAATTTGTGAGTCGCTCTGGCTAAGAGCGTCTGCTAAATGACGTTAATGTGCCCTTGAGCAAGGCACTTAACCCTAATTGCTCCTGTAAGTCGCTCTGGTTAAGAGCGTCTGCTAAATGACTAAAATGTAAATGTAAATGTAAATGTATTTTTACTATTTTCTACATTGTAGAATAATAGTGAAGACATCAAAACTATGAAATAACACACATGGAATCATGTAGTAACCAAAAATGTGTTAAACAAATCAAAATATATTTTATATTTGAGATTCTTCAAATAGCCACCCTTTGCCTTGATGACAGCTTTGCACACTCTTGGCATTCTCAAAACCAGCTTCACCTGGAATGCTTTTCCAACAGTCTTGAAGGAGTTCCCACATATGCTGAACACTTGTTGGCTGCTTTTCCTTCACTCTGCGGTCCGACTCATCCCAAACCATCTCAATTAGGTTGAGGTCGGTGGGTTGTGGAGGTTCTAAATCAGAAGTTTAGTAAACAGATGATATAACTGTTTGATATATGCAATATTTGCTTTGTGATAAAACAAACATATGTGTAGTTGACTTTATTCCGACACTGTGTGACTGTTGTCTTTTTATTGTCACAGCCTTGTTGTATATCACGCTGGCGTATGAACTAATGGGTTATAGAGCAAGCAACGCAATTCTCAAAACATATGTTGAAATATGTCTTTTTTACTGGCTTTGCTTCCTCAGTGATTTTACCCACTCATATACAGTTGAAGTCGGAAGTTTACATACACCTTAGCCAAATACATTTAAACTCTGTTTTTCACAATTCCTGACATTTAATCCTAGTAAAAATTCCCTGTCTTAGGTCAGTAAGGATCACCACTTTATTTTAAGAATGTGAAATGTCAGAATAATAATACAGAGAATGATTTATTTCAGCTTTTATTTCTTTCATCACATTCCCAGTGGGTCAGAAGTTTACATACACTCAATTAGTATTTGGTAGCATTGCCTTTAAATTGTTTAACTTGGGTAAAACGTTTCGGGTAGCCTTCCATAAGCTTCCCACAATAAGTTGAGTGAATTTTGGCCCATTTCTCCTGACAGAGCTAGTGTAACTGAGTCAGGTTTGTAGGCCTCCTTGCTCGCACACGGCATTTTCAGTTCTGCCAACACATTTTCTATAGGATTGAGGTCAGGGCTTTGTGATGGCCACTCCAATACCTTGACTTTGTTGTCCTTAAGCCATTTTGCCACAACTTTGGAAGTATGCTTGGGGTCATTGTCCATTTGGAAGACCATTTGCGACCAAGCTTTAACTTCCTGACTGATGTCTTGAGATGGTTCTTCAATATATACACATCATTTTCCTTCCTCATGATGCCATCTATTTTGTGAAGTGCACCAGTCTCTCCTGCAGCAAAGCACCCCCACAGCATGATGCTGCCACCCCCGTGCTTCACGAGTGGGATGGTGTTCTTCGGCTTGCAAGAGTCCCCTTTTTCCTCCAAACATAACGATGGTCATTATGGCCAAAATGTTCTATTTTTGTTTCATCAGACCAGAGGACATTTATCCAAAAAGTACGATCTTTGTCCCCATGTGTAGTTGCAAACCGTAGTCTGGCATTTTTATGGTGGTTTTGGAGCAGTGGCTTCTTCCTTGCTGAGCGGCCTTTCAGGTTATGTCGATGTAGGACTCGTTTTACTGTGGATTATAGATACTTTTGTACCTGTTTCCTCCAGCATCTTCACAAGGTCCTTTGTTGTTGTTCTGGGATTGATTTGCACTTTTCGCACCAAAGTACGTTCATCTCTAGGAGACAGAACGCATCTCCTTCCTGAGCGGTATGACGGCTGCGTGGTCCCATGGTGTTTATACTTGCGCACTATTGTTTGTACAGATGAACGTGGTACCTTCAGGCGTTTGGAAATTGCTCCCAAGGATGAACCAGATTGTGGAGGTCTACAATTTTTTTTCTGAGGTCTTGGCTGATTTCTTTTTATTTTCCCATGATTTCAAGCAAAGAGGCACTGAGTTTGAAGGTGGGCCTTGAAATACATCCACAGGTACACCTCCAATTGACTCAAATGATGTCAATTAGCCTATCAAAAGCTTCTAAAGCCATGACATCATTTTCTGGAATTTTCAAAGCTGTTTAAAGGCACAGTCAACTTAGTGTATGTAAACTAAATATATACATATATGGACAAGCAATGACATAGCGGCATGGACTAAGATACAGAAATATATTATAGAATAGAATGCAGTATATACATATGAGATGAGTAGGGCAAGATATGTAAACATTATTAAAGTGACTAGTGTTCCATTTCTTAAAGTGGCCAGTGATTTCAATAGGCAGCAGCAGCCTCTTAATGTGCTAGTGATGGCTATTTAACAGTCTGATGGCATTGAAATAAAGCTGTTTTTCATTCTCTCGGTCCCAGCTTTGATGCACCTGTACTGACCTCGCCTTCTAGATGATAGCGGGGTGAACAGGCAGTGGCTCGGGTGGTTGATGTCCTTGATGATCTTTTTGGCCTTCCTGTGACATCGGGTGCTGTATGTGTCTTGGAGGGCGGGTAGTTTGCCCCCGGTAATGCGTTCGGCAGACCGCACCACCCTCTGGAGAGCCCTGTGGTTGTGGGCGGTGCAGTTGCCGTACCAGACGGTGATACAGCCCGACAGGATGCTCTCAATTGTGCATCTGTAAAAGTTTGTGAGGGTTTTAGGTGATAAGCTTCCTGAGGTTGAAGAGACTCTGTTGCGCCTTCTTCACCACACTGTCTGCGTGGGTGGACCATTTCAGTTTGTCGGTGATGTGTACTCCAAGGAACTTGAAGCTTTCCACCTTCTCCACTGCGGTCCCATTGATGTGGATAGGGGGGTGCGCCCTCTGCTGTTTCCTGAAGTCCACGATCATCTCCTTTGTTTTGTTGATGTTGAGTGAGAGGCTATTTTCCTGGCACCACACTCCCAGAACCCTCACCTCCTCCCTGTAGGCGGTGTCGTCATTGTTGGTAATCAAGCCTACTACTGTTGTGTCATCTGCAAACTTGATGATTGAGTTAGAGGCGTGCTTGGCCACGCAGTCATGGGTGAACAGGGAGTACAGGAGGGGGCTGAGCACGCACCCTTGTGGGGCCCCTGTGTTGAGGATCAGCGAAGTGGAGGTGTTGTTTCCTACCTTCACCACCTGTGGGCGGCCCGTCAGGAAGTCCAGGACCCAGTTGCACAGAGCGGGGTTCAGACCCAGGGCCTCGAGCTTAATGATGAGCTTGGAGGGTACTATGGTCTTGAATGTTGAGCTATAGTCAATGAACCGCATTTTTACATAGGTATTCCTCTTGTCCAGATGGGATAGGGCAGTGTGCAGGCAATTGCATAATCTGTTGATCTATTGGGGCGGTAAGCAAATTGAAGTGGGTCTAGGGTGACAGGTAAGGTAGAGGTAATATAATAATATCCTTGACTAGTCTCTCAAAGCACTTCATTTACATTTTAGTCATTTAGCAGATGCTCTTATCCAGTGTATGCACTCACTAACTTACAGTTAGTGAGTGCATACATTTTTCATACTGGCCCCCCGTGGGAATCGAACCCACAAACCTGGCATTGCAAGTGCCAAGCTCTACCAACTGAGCTACAGGAGGGCCATGATAACAGAGGTGAGTGCTACAGGGCGATAGTCATTTAGTTCAGTTACCTTTGGTTTCTTGGGTACAGGAACAATGTCCCTCTTGAAGCATGTGGGAACAGCAGATTGGGAAAGGGAGAGATTGAATATGTCCATGAACACACCAGCCAGCTCGTCTGCGCATGCTCTGAGGACGCGGCTAAGGATGCCGTCTGGGCCGGCAGCATTGCGGGGGTTAACATGCTTAAATGTCTTAATCATGTCGGCCAAGGAGAGGCCACAGTCCTTGGTAGTGGGCCTCGTCAGTGGCACTGTGTTATCCTCAAAGCGGGCGAAGAAGGTGTTTAGCTTGTCTGGAAGCGAAACGTCGGTGTTGGCGACGTGGCTGGTTTTCTTTTTGTAGTCCGTGATTGTCTGTAGATCCTGCCACATATGTCTCGTATCTTGGATTCTACGTGTGACAGTGTCATTGGAAAGTGGGATTTCACTGATCTTTGTAGCAGCCGTTGGGCCTAAAACCTCTCGGAAAGCATCCATGACTGAGGGCATGACCAGCTTTTCAACTATAGTGAAAGGAGCCTGGCACTTGGAAAAGTTATGAGAGAATAAGTATGAAGCCTTCAGTAAACTCTTGATGAATGTGAAATTATTGTGCAGCATTTTAGTTTGGTTGGTCATCTCTTATTTGTTTTTTAAAAAATGTCTGGTTTATCCTTGAGATGTTGATGGTTGTGGTCCTCTGTAGCTCAGCTGGTAGAGCACGGCGATTGTAACACCAAGGTAGTGGGTTCGATCCCCGGGACCACCCATATACAATAAATAAATGTATGCACGCATGACTTTAAGTCGCTTTGGATAAAAGCGTTTGCTAAATGGCTTATTATTTATGCTTTGTTTCTAAATGTCTGACATATCACACAGACCGTTTTTTTCTGGCAGATTTAAAACAAATCCAGGGAGAGAGAGAGCGTGCAGGCTGTGCAGCAGAGCTAGCTTGTGTGTGTGTGTGTGTGTTTGGTGTAGCTATGCTTTGTCATGGCAACACAATTAGTTTACTGTGGCATGCATAGTTGAGCGCATTGCGCAGGTAGGCCTACAGCAAGTATTTATTTGAGTCAAATATGCTGCAGACCACAAAAAACCCACAATGATATTCAAGACAAATATGCTGCAGATCGGCAAACATTCCTCCACGGACCAGCACCGGTCCACAGACCGGGGTTTGAGAAGGTGTTGGACAGGCTACGGATAATGTTATTGAGACAACACTTCGCGCACTTAATATTGCGCGCCCAGCAGAGAATCAGGGATGAGGGGCATCATCAGGCACACATGAGATACAATAATAAGCAACTAATTCTCAAACCCTGACTAATATGACATTTCATTGATTACAAATTACATGACCCTCCCCTGGACTAAATTTAAAAAAATACTAAACCTTCCCCCTGACTGAAATTGAAAAAGCATGACCCTCCCCCATTTTCCTCCGGGTAACTATTGTGTACATTTCAACCTCCCCCTTAGGGATGTCACCATGAGGCCATTGGTGATTTTAAAACAGCTACAGAGTTCAATCGCTGTGATGGGAGAAAACTGAGGACAGATCAACAACATTGTCGTGACTCCACAATAATGACTTAAACGACAGAGTGAAAAGAAGAATACAAATATACAGAATAAATACTGATCTAATCAAGGTACTGTATATTAGTGTTTTATGCTTCATTAATCCTTAAGAAATGTTAGAATTTTTCTTCCAAAATAGATAGTAAAGACACAAAAAGATAAGCTAACAGTAACAGTGTCAGTGTGGCGAGCAGAACAATGCTCTAGACTTTCTCTCTCTCTCTCTCTCTCTCTCTCTCTCTCTCTCTCTCTCTCTCTCTCTCTCTCTCTCTCTCTCTCTCTCTCTCTCTCTCTCTCTCTCTCTCTCTCTCTCTCTCTCTCTCTCTCTCTCTGCCAAGGACAAAGATGATCCGTCCTCTTTGATTAGACTTTTGAACTATTTCACAGCTGATTCTGGGTCAGTGATTCTCCTGCCATCTCCAGTTCTCATCATAACCACCCACTACAAGGTTCTCTCTGTGATGATCAATGATGGGTGGTGTCGCATGGAACAGGACAGAAAGGACAGAAAGGATGATATGCCAGGATTATAAAAACAGGTGAACAACAGATTTATAGCATTGGCATGTAGGCTAATGACTAAAAGCTTATGTTACATGAAGCACTGTAACAAAAAAAATAACCAGAGCAATTTTGGAGCAGAGCAGAGGAGAGGTGGTTTTAGAGATCTCTCACAGCCTGGAGGATGAGAGCAATTCTTGTTGCGTCTGCTGCCTGCCTGGTTGTCTGGTTGCTGCCTGTGTGCCTGGCTGGCTGTCTGGTTCTCTGGTTGACTGGATGATTTCTGCCTGTCTGCTTGTCTGCCTGCCTGCCAGGACTCTCCAGGGAACATATTAGGTGTCAACCACTGTTTGTCTGACACTCTCTCACTCTTCTCCGACACCCCTGGGCAGGGGAATGGCTCCTTTTCACCCTGACACATACACACGCATGCACACGTGCGTACGCACACACACGCACGCACACACACACTTTCCCCTTTACTTATTCTCAAACACACCTGGTCCATGTTCCTCTTTTAGCTCCGGGAGTCAGTGGTGATGTGTTATCTATACATAGCTGATAAAAATTTGAAGCTGTGAATTATTTAAGAGGAGGATTATGAGAGCAACTTCTCCTGCTGCTGGAGGATATGAATCATGCTGCTCACCCCCTGTCAGCCCTCCTCCCCCCTGCCTCCCCCCACTTCCCCCTGCTCCAGACACAGTGTCAGCCCCCTACCAATCCCCTGCCTCCCCCTCAGCCCTCAGCCTCCTGCCTCCCCCTCCCAGCCCTCCTCCCCTCTCTGCCCCCCTCCTGTCAGCCTTCCCCTTACCTCCCCACTCCCAGCCCCCCTCCCCTCTCTGCCTCCCTCCTGTTAGCCTCCCCCCTACCTCCCCCTCCCAGCCCCCCTCTGCCACCCTCCAGTCAGCCTCCCCTCTACCTCCCCCTCCCAGCCCACAGCCCTGTCAGGGTAAGAAGCCTTCTGATGTGAGACCAGATCAGAGACCAGCGCCCACAGCCCTGAACACATGGTCAGATTGATTCTAGTCTGTCTGTGTCCACCTACCTGCCATTAATAACCTCCCCTACAACATTAATCCACATCCCCCCAGACACAGACCCACTCGCACAAGCCTTCACAACCTTCCTCCACAATCTACCGTACACCATCACTCCAGAACCGCAACCCTCCCCACCACTTAAACTATAAAAACCCTTTACAAGCCCCAACAACCTCTCCATAAACCCTCTGACCCTCACACACACAGCCCTTCATAACTAACACCAACCTACAGTTGGGAAAAAAAAGTATTTAGTCAGCCACCAACTGTGCAAGTTCTCCCACTTAAAAAGATGAGAGAGGCCTGTAATTTTCATCATAGGTACACGTCAACTATGACAGACAAATTGAGATTTATTTTTTCAGAAAATCACATTGTAGGATTTTTTATGAATTAATTAGCAAATTATGGTGGAAAATAAGTATTTGGTCACCTACAAACAAGCAAGATTTCTGGGTCTCACAGACCTGTAACTTCTTCTTTCAGAGGCTCCTCTGTCCTCCACTCGTTACCTGTATTAATGGCACCTGTTTGAACTTGTTATCAGTATAAAAGACACCTGTCCACAACCTCAAACAGTCACACTCCAAACTCCACTGAGTGAGAGGCCAAGACCAAAGAGCTGTCAAAGGACACCAGAAACAAAATTGTAGACCTGCACCAGGCTGGGAAGACTGAATCTGCAATAGGTAAGCAGCTTGGTTTGAAGAACTCAACTGTGGGAGCAATTATTAGGAAATGGAAGACATACAAGACCACTGATAATCTCCCTCGATCTGGGGCTCCACGCAAGATCTCACCCCGTGGGGTCAAAATGATCACAAGAACGGTGAGCAAAAATCCCAGAACCACACAGGGGGACCTAGTGAATGACCTGCAGAGAGCTGGGACCCAAGTAACAAAGCCTACCATCAGTAACACACTACGCCGCCAGGGACTCAAATCCTGCAGTGCCAGATGTGTCCCCCTGCTTAAGCCAGTACATGTCCAGGCCCGTCTGAAGTTTGCTAGAGTGCATTTGGATGATCCAGAAGAGGATTGGGAGAATGTCATATGGTCAGATGAAAACCAAAATATTATTTTTTGGTAAAAAACTCAACTCGTCGTGTTTGGAGGACAAAGAATGCTGAGTTGCATCCAAAGAACACCATACCTACTGTGAAGCATGGGGGTGGAAACATCATGCTTTGGGGCTGTTTTTCTGCAAAGGGACCAGGACGACTGATCCGTGTAAAGGAAATAATGAATGGGGCCATGTATCGTGAGATTTTGAGTGAAAACCTCCTTCCATCAGCAAGGGCATTGAAGATGAAACGTGGCTGGGTCTTTCAGCATGACAATGATCCCAAACACACCGCCCGGGCAACGAAGGAGTGGCTTCGTAAGAAGCATTTCAAGGTCCTGGAGTGGCCTAGCCAGTCTCCAGATCTCAACCCCATAGAAAATCTTTGGAGGGAGTTGAAAGTCCGTGTTGCCCAGCGACAGCCCCAAAACATCACTGCTCTAGAGGAGATCTGCATGGAGGAATGGGCCAAAATACCAGCAACAGTGTGTGAAAACCTTGTGAAGACTTACAGAAAACGTTTGACCTGTGTCATTGCCAACAAAGGGTATATAACAAAGTATTGAGAAACTTTTGTTATTGACCAAATACTTATTTTCCACCAAAATTTGCAAATAAATTCATTAAAAATCCTACAATGTGATTTTCTGGATTTTTTTTTCTCATTTTGTCTGTCATAGTTGATGTGTACCTATAATGAAAATTACAGGCCTCTCTCATCTTTTTAAGTGGGAGAACTTGCACAATTGGTGGCTGACTAAATACTTTTTTCCCCCACTGTATCTAGTACAACAAGTCTATACGAGCCCCTACAACAACCCTTTCTAACGCAACTTCTTCCACTTCCACAACCCTCGTTCCCTTCGCTACCCTCGACACACCTTCAAAACAACACACAGCCCTAATAACATCTCTCCACACCTCTCAGCCCACACCCAGAACCCACCCCAGTCCACCCTGCAGTCTTTGAGAGGAAATAACAGGAGTGAATAGAGAGTGAATGCAGAGGGCTGAATCTGTAAATAGTGTGTGCTGCTAAATTTAATTGAGTGTGAGCCAGGCATTGAGTGTGTTTTATTCTCTCTCTTTCTCCGTCTCCCACTCTCTCCCCCTTCTCTCTCCTAATCAATTTCAATTTCAATTGAAGGGGCTTTATTGGCATGGGAAACATATGTTTACATTGCCAAAGTAAGTGAAATAGATAAACAGAAGTGAAATAAACAATACAAAATGAACAGTAAACATTACACTCGCAAAAGTTCCAAAAGAATCAAATGTTATATTATGTCTATACTGTATACAGTGTTGTAACGATGTGCAAATAACAATTTAACTCCTAATCTCTCTCCCAATCTCTCTCTCTCTCTGCATGCACATACGTAGGCACACACACCCACACACCCACACAAACACACACACACAGGTCCAGCCTGACACATGGCAACAGGACGTGCCAGAGTGGACAGCCAGCCGCCCTGCGTGTGTGTAAGTGTGTGTGTGTGTGTGTGTGAGAGAGCGAGACAGAGAGAGAGAGAGAGAGTGACCATATACACACTAACAGATGGCCAACTCAAGGCCTGCCAGTTCTATTCTTTGTAACTTTTTTTTCTGTCTGGAGGGTCCTATATTCCCGGGTTATAGAGCAGTCAGGACAGCCATACACACAGAGGAGATTCTCTCTCTCACACACACACACACACACACACACACACACACACACACACACACACACACCATTGTAGCCAACTACATCTCTCATAAAGAGAACAGCAGGATATGGTGTGACTAAGGTTGAAAAGCTTCCGGAATCTTCAGTAATTTTGGTAATTAACAGAACATCTATGGTAATCTATCATAACTTTGGTAATTTATACTTGAATTATTTTTATTCATATATAGTATTCATTTATTATATCTGTGTCCATATTGCCCATGAGTTTCTAGTAGATAGACTATATGGTTCAAGAGAAAATAGCCTAATTAATTTTAAAAAGCATCTAATCAACAATGTCACTTTTTTCAATTAACTCTCACTATATTTTTTCATCTTATTTAATTATTTAATATATTTTACATGTGACAAGGCCACACAGAGGGCCAGAGCTTATTACAGACACCTGTGATAATCTGAAGTACCCAAAAGGGCCACTAAGTGTTTTATGATAGATTATATAAAATCCTTTAAAGATATACAAATTCTGGTAGTTTACTGGTAAACTTAGAACGTTTCCAGTAATATACCCTCCCTTTGCAGCCAGTAGGCGTGACCCATCTAGAGGTACTACCTAGTCAGAAGTCAAACCTTCTCTATGTCCCACAGAGAGCAGGTCTCCAGACAGTATCACGTTGTGTATCATTCTGCCTGTACTCCTGAATCATAGCCTACCCTTTCCCTGTCCCTGCCACACCCCTACGGTTCCATAGCCTGATGCTGATTCATTGTCTTCATTTACACAGTAATGATGTTTGGAGGCAAGTCAGGAGATGGCCTTTCTCTCTCTCTCTCTCTCTCTCTCTCTCTCTCTCTCTCTCTCTCTCTCTC
Organism: Coregonus lavaretus; assembly: GCF_964263955.1. Taxonomy (NCBI): domain Eukaryota; kingdom Metazoa; phylum Chordata; class Actinopteri; order Salmoniformes; family Salmonidae; genus Coregonus; species Coregonus lavaretus. The sequence goes on along the minus strand of NC_140021.1, from coordinate 16,168,095 downwards.
TCTCTCTCTCTCTCTCATACTCACTTTCTCTCTCTCTCTCTTCTCTCTCTCGCGCCCTGCCCTCTCTCTTCTTTTCCCTTCTCTCCCTCGCTCTTTCAGTTTCTTGGAGTATGGCAGTGAGAGTTAGTGGAATTCCTTGGGGAGTTCTCTCTCTAATGTCTTCCAGTTTGAAAGTATATTTCTTTGACTGTATCGTCTGTCAGCTTGTCAGTCTGTCTGTTCCTTTGTCTATCTGCCAATATTACATCTTCCTTCGGTGGGTCTGTCCATCCATAAACCTTCATGTTAGTGTTCTTTTCCATCCTCTCAGGTTCTCTCTGTAAACTATTCCTGTGTGTGTGTGTGTGCGTGTGTGTGTGTGTGTGTGTGTGTGTGTGTGTGTGTGTGTGTGCACACACGTGTGTGTTTGTATGTGTCTTTATGGTGCAGCTCATATGCTAATGATTTCCTGTCTGTGAACAGCAATTAGGAAGGTAACCAAAACCCCTTGAGATAGCTAGAGCTCAACTATAGTCTGAATCAAAGAGAAGAAACTGGAGTTTCAACCAACGGGTTTATAGAGATATCATATTTTTTGTGTGTGTGTGCCTGTGTGCCTCGGCAACTTCGTACAAGGCTCTGAGTTGACGTGATGAAATAGCATGACCTTGAAGGTCCAATGCCAAGTCATTCAACCATGACAGAAAAATATGCAAATCCAAAGACATATGCCCCTTCTCTCTCTCTCTCTCTCTCTCTCTCTCTCTCTCTCTCTCTCTCTCTCTCTCTCTCTCTCTCTCTCGCTCTCTCTCTCTCGCTCTCTCTCTCTCTCTTTTTACAATATTAACATAATTAAAATAATAATAATAATCAATATTGTCAACAGGACAACAGTAACAACAATAATCAAGGTTCAAAATAACCATTAAATTGAACAATAACAATGGCATAGGTTGGTTGGTCTGTCAGACACTGTCCCACAATTTATGGAAGGCAGCAATGTAGTGCGCTGCCAACCCACAGCTCTCTGCGTCCTCCCCCAAAAGGACGGTAGCCTATTCTCATCAGAGAGGGCTTTGAAACCTTGAATAAGGGTTTTGAATTTGGGAAATTACACTCTTAATTGTTTGATATTTTTTACATTTTGTCAGGAAATGCAGCTCTGTCTCGGGTTCTGCTGTGGTGCAGTGGTTGCACAGCCTTTCCTCTACAGGGAGCCAGGTTTTCCTGTGCCTACCCTTCTCAATGCAAGGCTGTGCTCACTGAGCCTGTACTTTGTCAGGGTTTTTCTAAGATTTTGATCAGTAACCATGGTAAAATAGTTTACCACGGTGTACTGTCGGTTTAGGGCAAGATAGCACTGCATTTTGCTTTGTGCTTGTGTTTCCCAATAAGTAATGTAGTTTTGTTTTGACTGTGTTGTAATTTGGTTTATTCTGATTGATTGGATGTTCTGTTCCTGAGGCTTCAGTGTGTTAGTAGAACAGGTTTGTGAACTCAGCCCCAGGACCAGCTGGATAAGGGGACTCTTTTCTTTGCTCAGCTCTTGGCATTGCAGGGCTTGGTAATGATATGAGGGTTCACTGTATTTTAGATGTTTTTTTTGTTTTTATTATTAGTGGGTATTGGCATAATTCTGCCCTGCAAGCATTGTTTGTAGTTTTCCTCTGGACATATAGGAGAATCTTACAGAACTCTGCATGCAGGGTTTCAATGGGGTGTTTGTCCCATTTGGTGAAATCTTGTTTTGCAAGTGGACCCCACACCTCGCTGCCATAAAGTTAAATTGGTTCAATGACACATTCCATTAGTTTTCTAATGGTGTAGAATGCCCTGCATGCTTTCTCTCTCAGTTCATTCACTGGTGTCCAGTTGAGCTTATTTTTAAACCTAAGTAATTGTAGGTTCAGGTGGTTCTAGTCTCCCAGGTAGTGGAGGAGATGCCCGGTACAAGTGATGGGGTGCAAGTGGGGAGTGTTGAGAGGGATGTGGCAGAGGGGAGTCAGGGGTCTGTGGCCTCAGTTGAGGAGGATCAGGAGAAGGATATGGACATTTCTGACATCTCTGTTGACATGATAGCAGCTGGCGACGACTCAATTTACAATCTAGATGAGGTAAATGTGTTCCTGGATCAGACTTTTGGGAAATATGTTAAATTGGCAGACTTTTTTAATGTTGATAAGTTTGTGAGGTCAGCTGTGGTGTTCCAGAAGACGGTGGGGTTAGACCAGTTGAGTGTGAAAAAGCGTTTCCGCTTGAGGAAATGTGTTACTGCTGTCACGGCAGCAAAATGTAGTGGGAAAACGTGGTAAGGTTAAGAGAAAATTAAAACAATGATGATTATCATGCCTCGTAGAGTGTTTTTTTTCTCTCTATGTCTGGTTTCTCTATGGTTTCATCTGTTTTTCATTTCTCTTTTCTATATGGAGGTACTAAGGGTAGTTTCTCTCAACATTAATGGGTGAAGGGACAGGAATAAGAGGGCTTGGGTATTTGAAGTAATAAAACAGAAAAGGCTTAATGTAGTTTTTCTACAGGAGATACAGTTGAAGTCAGAAGTTTACATACACCTTAGCCAAATACATTTAAACTCAGTTTTTCACAATTCCTGGCATTTAATCCTAGTAAAAATTCCCTGTCTTAGGTCAGTTAGGATCACCACTTTATAAATGTCAGAATAATAGTAGAGAGAATGATTTATTTCAGCTTTTATTACTTTCATCACATTCCCAGTGGGTCAGAAGTTTACATACACTCAATTAGTATTTGATAGCATTGCCTTTAAATTGTTTAACTTGGGTCAAACGTTTTGGGTAGCCTTCCACAAGCTTCCCACAATAAGTTGGGTGAATTTTGGCCCATTCCTCCTGACAGAGCTGGTGTAACTTAGTCAGGTTTGAAGGCCTCTTTGCTCGTTCACGCTTTTTCAGTTCTGCCCACAAATCTTCTATAGGATTGAGGTCAGGGCTTTGTGATGGCCACTCCAATACCTTGACTTTGTTGTCCTTAAGCCATTTTGCCACAACTTTGAAAGTATGCTTGGGGTCATTGTCCATTTGAAAGACCCATTTGCGACCAAGCTTTAACTTCCTGACTGATGTCTTGAGATGTTGCTTCAATATATCCACATAATTTTCCTTCCTCATGATGCCATCTATTTTGTGAAGTGCACCAGACCCTCCTGCAGCAAAGCATCCCCACAGCATGATGCTGCCACCCCCTTGCTTCATGGTTGGGATGGTGTTCTTCGGCTTGCAAGAATCCCCTTTTTCCTCCAAACATAACGATGGTCATTATGGCCAAACAGTTCTATTTTTGTTCCATCAGACCAGAGGACATTTATCCAAAAAGTACAATCTTTGTCCCCATGTGCAGTTGCAAACCGTAGTCTGGCTTTTTTATGGCGGTTTTGGAGCAGTGGCTTCTTCCTTGCTGAGCGGGCTTTCAGGTTATGTCGATATAGGACTTGTTTTACTGTGGATATAGATCAGGGGTGTCAAACTCATTTTAGCTCAGGGGCCACATGGAGGAAAATCTATTCCCAAGTGGGCCGGAGCGGAAAAATCATGGTATATATAACTTAAAAACAACAACTTCAGATTGTTTTCTTTGTTTTAATACGATCAACATACAACATAAAGCTGGAGCCTGAGGACAGTGTGTCCAAAATAGTACAAGCACAACATCACTATTAATCATAAAACACGTCAAGTTTATTTGAAAATTCTAAAGAAAAAGAACACACAAACACACAATGCCTCAGTGATTAACAGAACTGTTTCACAGATCACAGAACTATATCAGGGTGTCATTTCTCAGGCAGAAATGTAGATAAAAATAATGAAATCCTGTTCCCCAAACAAGTGCAAGAACCACAGAGTCAAGAATAGGTTAAATATACAAATAAAATAAAATCAATTAAAAACAATAGCACATCAACATAAAAACATATAAACATAAAACTGGAGCCTGAGGACAGTGTCCAAAAGCACAACATCACTATTAATCATAAAACACCTCAAGTTATTTGAAAGTTCTGAGGACAAAGAACACACAAACACACAATGCCTCAGTGATTAACAGAACTGTTTCACAGATCACAGAACTATATCAGGGTGTCATTTCTCAGGCAGAAATGTAGATAAAAATAATGAAATCCTGTTCCCCAAACAAGTGCAAGAACCACAGAGTCAAGAATAGGTTAAATATACAAATAAAATAAAATCTATTAAAAACAATAGCACATCAACATAAAAACATATAAACATAAATCTGAAAGCGTTGCTCAAACTGCCGTAACAGTCCCGTTATTTTATCTTTGAACCGCTTCATGTCTGCCACATGTTGGGTCGCGCACACATTTTCCAGACAGGGGAAGTGAGCTGCATCACCACCGGCAAGTTGCGTCTCCCACAATGACAGCTTCAACTTGAAAGAACGTATGCTGTCATAATACTGCGTGACAACTTTGTTGCGCCCTTGCAGCTGTTTGTTCAAGTTATTCAGGTGCTCTGTAACATCCACCATAAATGCAAGGTCCTGCATCCATTCTGCGGAATGAAATTCTAACACTGGTTTGCCCTTTTCTTCCATGAACTGTTCAATTTCTTCTCGTAAATCAAAGAAACGCCTCAGCACAGCACCTCGGCTTAACCATCTTACCTCAGTGTGGTATGGCAGGCCATAGATGTGGTCTTTCTCTCTGAGAAGGCTGTCAAACTGACGGTGATTCAGGCTTCTGGATCGGATGAAATTAACAGTTTGGATGACCACCTTCATGACGTTATCCAACTTTAATGACTTGCAACACAAAGCCTCCTGGTGCAAAATACAGTGAAAAGTCAGAAAATCACGTCCTCCATTTGCAGATTGCACTTTCTCTCTGAACTTTGTCACAACGCCTGCTTTTTTCCCGATCATTGAGGGCGCACCATCTGTAGCCAGGCTGACAGCGCGGGACCAGTCCACTCCGACCCTGTCCAGCGCGCCGACGAGTGCGGTAAAAATATCAGCTGCTGTCATTGTATCTGTCATCGGCACCAACTTCACGAACTCCTCGGTGACGGTCAATGTGTCATCAACTCCGCGGATGAAAATGGCCAGTTGTGCAACATCTGTAATGTCCGTGCTTTCATCAATTGCAACCGAAAACGCAATAAATGACTTTACTTTTTGCTTCAACTGGCTGTCCAAATCCACTGAAAGATCGGAAATCCTGTCTGCAACTGTGTTTCTTGTCAGGCTGATATTTGCAAAAGCCTGCCGCTTTTCAGGGCACACAATCTCCGCTGCCTTCATCATGCATGTTTTTACAAATTCACCCTCACTAAATGGTTTTGAAGCCACTGCGATTTCATTAGCAATGAGGTAGCTAGCTTTCACTGCAGCGTCACTGATGTCTCGGCTGTGAGTAAACACAGACTGCTGTTTCTTCAGACCCGCCAACAGTTCATTCACCTTCTCTCATCTCCGCTGTCCTTGAAAGTTGTCATATTTGTCGGCATGAAGACTCACATAGTGGCGACGAAGGTTATATTCTTTCAGCACTGCAACATGCTCTGAACACACCAAACATACAGCTTTCCCATTCAATTCCGTGAATAAATAGGATGAGCATTTTTCTTGGAACACTCTGCACTCTGCGTCCACTTTTCTCTTTTTTGACAGAGACATATTGGGGCAATGAGGGTGCCAAAGCACATAATGTTAAAAGTAGAAGCCGTAATAAATATCGCGGGCAAAACGAAGTAGCTCATTGGCTGCACGTGCTTGACCTACTTGCTCTGCCCCGGTATAAACAGTTTGCTTGCTTAACACAATTGCTATTGCGCCATCCAGTGGACGCAATTGGAACATCAGTTTATTTTATTGAAAAATTGCAGAAGATAACCCTATTTGGTAAAAGACCAAGTCCATATTATGGCAAGAACAGCTCAAATAAGCTAAGTTAAATGACAGTCCATCATTACTTTAAGACATGAAAGTCAGTCAATACAGAACATTTCAAGAACTTTGAAAGTTTCTTCAAGTGCAGTCTCAAAAACCATCAAGCGCTATGATGAAACTGGCTTTCATGAGGACCACCACAGGAATGGAAGACCCAAAGTTACCTCTGCTGCAGAGGATAAGTTCATTAGAGTTACCAGCCTCAGAAATTGCAGCCCAAATAAATGCTTCACAGAGTTCAAGTCACAGACACATCTCAACATCAACTGTTCAGAGGGGACTGTGTGAATCAGGCCTTCATGGTCGAATTGCTGCAAAGAAACCACTACTAAAGGACACCAATAAGAAGAAGAGACCTGGTTGGGCCAAGAAACACGAGCAAATGACATTAGACCGGTGTAAATTTGTCCTTTGGTCTGGAGTCTGGAGAGATTTTTGGTTCCAACCGGCGTGTCTTTGTGAGACGCGGTGTGGGTGAACAGATGATCTCCGCATGTGTAGTTCCCACCGTAAAGAATGGAGGAGGAGATGTTATGGTGTGGGGGTGCTTTGCTATTGACACTGTCTGTGATTTATTTAGAATTCAAGGCACACTTAACCAGCATGGCTACCACAGCATTCTGCAGCGATACGCCAATCCATCTGGTTTGGGCTTAGTGGGACTATCATTTGTTTTTCAACAGGACAATGACCCAACACACCTCCAGGCTGTGTAAGGGCTATTTGACCAAGAAGGAGAGTGATGGAGTGCTGCATCAGATGACCTGTCCTCCACAATCCCCCGACCTCAACCCAATTGAGATGGTTTGGGATGAGTCGGATGGCAGAGTGAAGGAAAAGCAGCCAACAAGTGCTAAGCATACAGTGGGGAAAAAAGGATTTAGTCAGCCACCAATTGTGCAAGTTCTCCCACTTAAAAAGATGAGAGAGGCCTGTAATTTCATCATAGGTACACGTCAACTATGACAGACAAAAATAGAAAAAAAAATCCAGAAAATCACATTGCAGGATTTTTTATGAATTTATTTGCAAATTATGGTGGAAAATAAGTATTTGGTCAATAACAAAAGTTTCTCAATACTTTGTTATATACCCTTTGTTGGCAATGACACAGGTCAAACGTTTTCTGTAAGTCTTCACAAGGTTTTTACACACTGTTGCTGGTATTTTGGCCCATTCCTCCATGCAGATCTCCTCTAGAGCAGTGATGTTTTGGGGCTGTCTCTGGGCAACACGGACTTTCAACTCCCTCCAAAGATTTTCTATGGGTTTGAGATCTGGAGACTGGCTAGGCCACTCCAGGACCTTGAAATGCTTCTTACGAAGCCACTCCTTCGTTGCCCGGGCGGTGTGTTTGGGATCATTGTCATGCTGAAAGACCCAGCCACGTTTCATCTTCAATGCCCTTGCTGATGGAAGGAGGTTTTCACTCAAAATCTCACGATACATGGCCCCATTCATTCTTTCCTTTACACAGATCAGTCGTCCTGGTCCCTTTGCAGAAAAACAGCCCCAAAGCATGATGTTTCCACTCCCATGCTTCACAGTAGGTATGGTGTTCTTTGGATGCAACTCAGCATTCTTTGTCCTCCAAACACGACGAGTTGAGTTTTTACCAAAAAGTTCTATTTTGGTTTCATCTGACCATATGACATTCTCCCAATCCTCTTCTGGATCATCCAAATGCACTCTAGCAAACTTCAGACGGGCCTGGACATGTACTGGCTTAAGCAGGGGGACACGTCTGGCATTGCAGGATTTGAGTCCCTGGCGGCGTAGTGTGTTACTGATGGTAGGCTTTGTTACTTTGGTCCCAGCTCTCTGCTGGTCATTCACTAGGTCCCCCCGTGTGGTTCTGGGATTTTTGCTCACCGTTCTTGTGATCATTTTGACCCCACGGGGTGAGATCTTGCGTGGAGCCCCAGATCGAGGGAGATTATCAGTGGTCTTGTATGTCTTCCATTTCCTAATAATTGCTCCCACAGTTGATTTCTTCAAACCAAGCTGCTTACCTATTGCAGATTCAGTCTTCCCAGCCTGGTGCAGGTCTACAATTTTGTTTCTGGTGTCCTTTGACAGCTCTTTGGTCTTGGCCATAGTGGAGTTTGGAGTGTGACTGTTTGAGGTTGTGGACAGGTGTCTTTTATACTGATAACAAGTTCAAACAGGTGCCATTAATACAGGTAACGAGTGGAGGACAGAGGAGCCTCTTAAAGAAGAAGTTACAGGTCTGTGAGAGCCAGAAATCTTGCTTGTTTGTAGGTGACCAAATACTTATTTTCCACATTAATTTGCAAATAAATTCATTAAAAATCCTACAATGTGATTTTCTGGATTTTTTTTCTTCTCAATTTGTCTGTCGTAGTTGACGTGTTCCAATGATGAAAATTACAGGCCTCTCTCATCATTTTAAGTGGGAGAACTTGCACAATTGGTGGCTGACTAAATACTTTTTTTCCCCACTGTAGTGTGTTGGGGGGGCTGTCTGTATAGCTGGGGAAGATGGTCTGGATATGCGGTTGTAGAAGTGGTGAGGTTTGGGTTATAGTGATGTGTGGTGTTGTTTTTGTATCGTGGGGTAGAGGGAAAGGTGAGTATGCAGTACAGGGGATATTGGTAATTTTTACTCTCTCTCTCCATCTCTTTCTCTCCCCCCCCCCGCCCTCTCCCCTCTTCTTCTATCTCGGTCCTAACAACCCCCACTTAGTTCATTCTTCAGGAGGCGGAGGAGAAGAGTAGAGCTGAAATGATGGTGAGCTAAAAATAAGACATCTATAAATAAGGTAGCCCATTGAGTGTGATTGGAAGGCGGGAGGCGGGGCTGGCTGTCCACGGCTGAAGCTGCCGCTGAGCATGTTGGGAAGGGAAGGTTCATTATTGTTCCCCCTGTCTTCCAGAGAGCTGCTCCCCCAACAGCCCTACACAGGCAGTGTGTATTCTGCACAAACAGTCTAGAGACAGTATACACAGCCCTACATTTTACAGCCCTACAATGTATACATACAGTCTCTACATATATTCTACACAGAGTCTACAACTTTACAGTCTACAGCCCAACAGTCTACACAGAGACAGTCTATGCTATGCTATGCTATCCATCATTCCTGATTACCACTTCTAATTTCTTCAGTTCTCTCTTTCTGCAGACCGTCGTTTTTGCAGTTTTTCATTGTCTCTAACATCAGTGGGAATCTCTCTCTCTCTCTCTCTCTCTCTCTCTCTCTCTCTCTCTCTCTCTCTCTCTCTCTCTCTCTCTCTATATCTCTCTTTCTCTCTGTCTGTGTGTAGTTAGCCATTCCATAGCTGAGCAGAAGTGTTGTGAGCATGTCTGTTGTATTATTCATCCTCGTGTGGATCCTCTTACAGCCCACAGACACCTGCCATGAAGACAGGCAGCACATACGGATGGAGCTCAGCACTTGGTAATGTGTGGGCATAACACAATCTACACACCCACACTCATGCACGGGTGGATTGGCCATCTGGCAATTCAGGCAAATGCCAGACGGGCTGGACCAAAAGAGCAATTTCATATATTTGAGCATTTGCCTGATCAGTGGGCAACGGCCGCTGTATATCGTATGAAATGGTAGGCTATTTAACACTTAGACCTAATTAGGGAAGGGGGGATTTGGGTGAGCACATAACAGGCACTAACTTGCAATAGCCTAAAAAGTTGTTCGATTGGCTTTTATAATACATAAACCAATAGCTATCTACTGCTTTTGATTAAATACAGGTCATCATGTATTACAATGAAACACTGAATAAATGAATAATTGCTAAATAATCCTCTGTTAAAGGTCAATTCGGGGACTGTCAATGTTTATTCGTCTCTGAATCTGAGTTTCTTCAGCCAACGAGTGGGTCTTAGTTTATGAGCTGTAGTAACGAGTGGCTCTAGTGTCGGATTACATTACATAGCCACTGCCACTGGAGGCTGGAAGTCCTGCCTACTTCCCGCCTATTCCTTTTGCTGAAAGGCCCGCCACTTCTTAGAAGAAAGATACGCATACAGTGTCAAATGAAGCACAACACTGGAAATCTATCCGCAGGCACATTAAAGTGTTCTGGCATTGTTCTATGACAAACACAGGTTTTTATATTGAATTCAATACAAGTAAACAGAGAGAGCGGGAGGGAGAGAGGTAAACTACCAGTTCCTTAATGTAGCCATGGCTGTATTATACAAAACATTAAAGAACTTGCAGTCTCTCTCTATCCTTCTCGCTCTCTGTTTTCTTCTATTGAATTAGATATAGACTAATATTGAAACACTTAGCTAAGTGTGCAGTGGGGAACACATGACATGCACTAATTAGAAATATGTAGTTAGGCTGTTATAAGGTATTACATAAGCCTGGGCCCAGCACAGGCAGTGCGGTCCCCTGGTCTTCTGGTCCCAGTGATGCTAGGCTTAGCAGCAGAGACAGCTCAGCAGTCAAGTGCAGTGGAGGTAGGATGAAAACAGCGAGAGGGAAACACACACTGACACAGATGTTTACAGCCAGCTGTAAAATTTTGGCTCTATATTATATATGTAATAGAAGTTAACCCGTAGGATAGGGGGTTAAACCCTGGTCTTCTGGTACCAGTGCAGTGGGAAAGGATGCTAGGCTTAGCAGAGACAGCTCAGAGGTGAGTGCAGTGGAGGTAGGAAGAAAACAGAGACACAGATGTACTGCCAGTTCCTTAATATGTTGGCTCTATACAGTACATGCGTAGCGTGCGACAGAGCTGCAGGAGTTGTGACCCGTTTTTGTTGGTTATGTTGTCGTAGTTGTGCCTAGGGGGGCATATGGGGGAGGGAATGCTGTCACCTCCAGGTAGGTGTTTGTCCCCCTGTGTGCTGAGGGTGTCAGGTTCTTGTCCAGTTCTGGCATTTAGGTCGCCACAGACTAGTACATGTCCCTGGGCCTGGAAATGATTGATTTCCCCCTCCAGGATGGAGAAGCTGTCTTCATTAAAGTATGGGGATTCTAGTGGATGGATATACAGTGCCTTCGTAAAGTATTCAGACCCCTTGACTTTTTCCACATTTTGTTACGTTACAGCCTTATTCTAAAATTGATTAAATTTATTTTTTCCCCTCATCAATCCCATAATGACAAAGCAAAAACTTGTTTTTAGAAATGTTTGCTGATATATAAAAAAAAATAAAAAAAAATAAAAAGACATTTACATAAGTGTTCAGACCCTTTACTCAGTACTATGTTGAAACACCTTTGTCAGCGACTACAGCATCGAGTCTTCTTGGGTATGACGCTACAAGCTTGGCACACCTGTATTTGGGGAGTTTCTCCCATTCTTCTCTGCTGATCCTCTCAAGCTCTGTCAGGTTGGATGGGGAGCGTTGCTGCACAGCAATTTTCAGGTCTCTCCAGAGATATTCGATCGGGTTCAAGTCCGGGCTCTGGCTGGGCCACTCAAGTACGTTCAGAGACTTGTCCCGAAGCCACTCCGGTGTTGTCTTGGCTGTGTGCTTAGGGTCGTTGTCCTGTTGGAAGGTGAACCTTTGCCCCAGTCTGAGGTCCTGAGCACTCTGGAGCAGGTTTTCATCAAGGATCTCTCTGTACTTTGCTCCTTTCATCATTGCCTCGGTCCTGACTAGTCTCCCAGTCCCTGCCGCTGAAAAACATCCCCACAGCATGATGCTGCCACCACCATGCTTCACCGTAGGGAGGGTGCCAGGTTTTCTCCAGACGTGACACTTGGCATTCAGGCCGAATAGTTCAATCTTGGTTTTATCAGACCAGAGAATCTTGTTTTTCATGGTCTAAGAGTCTTTAGGTGCCTTTTGGCAAACTCCAAGCGGGATGTCAAGTGCCTCTTACTGAGAAGTGGCTTCCGTCTTGCCACTCTACCATAAAGGCCTGATTGGTGGAGGGCTGCAGAGATGGTTGTCCTTCTGGAAGGTTCTCCCATCTCCACCGAGGAACTCTAGAGCTCTTTCAGAGTGACCATCGGGTTCTTGGTCACCTCCCTGACCAAGGCCCTTCTCCCCCGATTGCTCAGTTTGGGCAGATGGCCAGCTCTAGGAAGAGTCTTGGTGGTTCCAAACTTCTTCCATTTAAGAATGATGGAGGCCACTGTGTTCTTGGGGATCTCCAATGCTGCATAATTTTTTTTACTACCCTTCCCCAGATCTGTGCCTCGACACAATCCTGTCTCAGAGCTCTACGGTCAATTCCTTCAACCTCATGGCTTGGTTTTTGCTCTGACATGCACTGTCAACTGTGGGACCTTATATAGACAGGTGTTTGCCTTTCCAAATCATGTCCAATCAATTGAATTCACCACAGGTGGACTCTAATCAAGTTGTAGAAACATCTCAAGGATGATCAATGGAAACAGGATGCACCTGAGCTCAATTTCGAGTCTCATGGCAAAGGGTCTGAATACGAATGTAAATAAGGTATTTTTGTTTAAAAACATTTTTACAAATAAATGAAAACATTTCTAAAAACCTGTTTTCGCTTTGTCATTATGGGGTATCGTGTGTAGATTGCTGAGGATTATTATTTTTTAAATCCATTTTAGAATAAGGCTGTAACGTAATAAAATGTGGAAAAAGTCAAGGGGTCTGAATACTTTCTGAAGACACTGTAGGTGGCACATAGGAGGACATTTTTCTCTGTTGAGATCATTTCCTTTAGAATTTCTAGCCAAATGTAAAATGTTCCTGTTTTGATTAATTTAATAGAGTGAGTTAGGTCAACCCCCTGAGTCAAATACATGTTAGAATCACCTTTGCCAGCGATTACAGCTGTGAGTCTTTCTGGGTAAGTCTTTCTGGGTAAGTCTCTCAGAGCTGGTTTGTACAATATTTACACATTATTATTTTTTAAATTCTTCAAGCTGTGTCAAATTGGTTGTTGATCATTGCTTGACAGCCATTTTCATGTCTTACCATGCCGATTTAAGTTAATACCGTAACTAGGCCACTCAGGAACATTCAATGTTGTCTTTGCGTCATCTTGGCATCGTCTAAGCAACATCAGTGTATATTTGGCTTTGTGTTTTAGGTAATTGTCCTGCTGAAAGGTGAATTTGTCTCTCAGTGTCTGTTGGAAAGCAGACTGAACCAGGTTTTCCTCTATGATTTTGCCTGTGCTTAGCTATATTCTGCTTATTTGTATCCCCCCAAAAACTCCCTAGTCCTTGCCGATGACAAGCATACCCATAACATGATGCAGCCACCACCATGCTTGAAAATATGAGTGGTACTCAGTGATGTATTGTTGGGTTTGCCCCAAACATAACCCTTTGTATTCAGGACAAAAAGTTCATTTCTTTGCCACATTTTTTTTGCAGTATTATTTTAGTGCCTTATTGCAAACAGGATGCATGTTTTGGAATATTTGTATTCTGTACAACCTTCCTTCTTTTCACTCTGTAATGTATGTTAGTATTTTGGAGTAACTAAAATGTTGTTGATCCATCCTCAGTTACCTCCTATCATAGCCATTAAACTCTGTAACTGTTTTAAAATCACAATTGGCCTCATGGTGAAATCCCTGAGCTGTTTCCTTCCTCTCCGGCAACTGAGTTAGGAAGGGCGCCTGTATCTTTGTAGTGTGTATTGATGCACCATTCAAAGTGTCATTAATAACTGCACCATGCTCAACGGGATATTCAATATCTGCTTTAGGTGCCCTTCTTTGCTAACCATTGGAAAACCTCCATGGTCTTTGTGGTTGAATCTGTGCTTGACATTCACTAGTTGACTGAGGGACCTTACAGATAATTGTATGTGTGGGGTACAGAGAGATGTGGTAGTCATTTAAAAATCATGTTAAACACTATTATTGCACACAGAGTGAGTCCATGCAACTTGTGACTTGTTAAGCACATTTCTACTCCTGAACTTATTTAGGCTTGCCATAACAAAATACTTATTGACTCAAGACATTTCAGCTTTTCATTTTAAATTAATTTGTAAACATTTCTAAAAACATAATTTCACTTTGCTTTGTTAAAATCCCCGACTACAATAAATGCAGCCTCAGGATATGTGGTTTCCAGTTTGCATAAAGTCCAGTGAAGTTCTTTGAGGGCCGTCGTGGTATCGGCTTGAGGGGGATATACACGGCCGTGACTATAACCGAATAAAATTATCTTGGGAGATAATACGGTCGGCATTTGATTGTGAGATATTCTAGGTCGGGTGAACAAAAGGACTCGGGTTCCTGTATGTTACTACAATTACACCATAAGTCGTTAATCATGAAACACACACCTCCGCCCTTCTGCTTCCCGGAGAGATATTTATTCCTGTCTGCGTGATGAACTGAGTACCCCTCTGGCTGGACCGATTTCGACAGAATATCCCAAGAGAGCCATGTTTCCGTGAAACAAAGTATGTTAATTACGTTGGTAAGCAGTTTATAATAGCAATAAGTCACCTCGGGGGTTTGTGATGTATAGCCAATATACCACGGCTAAGGGCGTTGCGTCGTGCCTAACAACAGCCCTTAGCTGTGGTACATTGGCCGTATACCACACACCCTCAGGCCTTATTGCTTAAATATACCATTATTTGGGTCTCTGTGCTTTTGGTTTGATAGTGTTCTACGTTTTTTTCCTTTTAATTTTACAATCTGTATCAAACCAGTTGTCATCTGTCATGTTTTTTTGTGCTTTTTTGTCAATTTCAGCCGTGCTTCTTTTGCTGTTTGCCTGAATATAGTGTGGATGTTTTCTACTGCTAGATTGATGCCTTACTGTGAGTGTATCATGTGTATCCAGTGTATCCAGAAAGTTATCTAATAGTGTTTGGGTTTTTTGGTTACTGGTTGCTTTCTGCTATTCTTCTGTGCTGTTTTGGCCCCAACTGTATGAATTTATGATGTTGTACAGCTTACTTGACTGTGAATGTGGGGTTGTTTCCATGTCAGATTTGTTGAGGAACAAGGTCATTTTGCTGTGATCAGACAGAGTTGTTAGTGGTTTGACAGTGAATGAGCTGAGAGAGAAAGGGTCAATGTCTGTAATCATATAGTCTACTGTGCTGTGGCAAATATGTGAGCAATAGGTGAATCTCCCCAAAGAGTCCCCCCGTAACCTACCATTGACAAAGTACAGACCCAGGCTTCAACAGAGCTGCAACAGATCCCTTCCATTTTTGTTGATAGTGCTGACACTGTTGTTTCTATGGGGGAAATTAAGACAGTTAGAAATAGTATGACCTGTAATAAAGCTGTCCCCTCATGTGCTCGTTAGATCAGGTACTGTAACTGTGCGCGCATTTGTGTCCCCACAGATGAACACATTTCCCTGGATCTGGAAATGGCACATCTCATCCTTAAGGGTGGGGAATATCTCCTCTGAGAAATACTGAGATTCTGAGGGGGGAATATACACTACATGACCAAAAGTATGTGGACACCTACTTGTCGAACAGCTCATTCCAAAATCATGGGCATTAATGTGGAGTTGGTCCCCCCTTTGCTGCTATAACAGCCTCCACTCTTCTGTGAAGGCTTTCCACTAGATGTTCGAACATTGTTGCAGAGACTTGCTTCCATTCAGCCACAAGAGCATTAGTGAGGTTGGGCACTGATGTTGGGCGACTAAGCCTGGCTCGCAGTCGGCATTCCAATTAATCCAAAAGGTGTTAGATGGGGTTAAGGTCAGGTCTCTGTGCAGGCCAGTCAAGTTCTTCCACACCGATATCGACAAACCATTTCTGTATGGACCTTGCTTTGTGCATGGAGGCATTGTCATGCTGAAACAGGAAAGGGCCTTCCCCAAACTGTTGCCACAAAGTTGGAAGCGCAGTATCGTCTAGAATGTCATTGTGCACTGTATCGTTAAGATTTCCCTTCACTGGAACTAAGGGGCCTAGCCCGAACCATGAAAAACAGCCTCAGACCATCATTCCTCCTCCAGCAAACTTTACAGTTGGCGCTATGCATTCGGGCAGGTAGCGTTCTCCTGGTATCCGCCAAACCCAGATTTGTCCATCTGACTGCCAGATGGTGGAAGTCTCTAGGTTTTGCTGGCCTGAGGTAGAGCATCTCATGATGAGCTGTAGACCACACTATCTACCAAGAGAGTTTTCATCTATATTCTTCGTAGTTGTCTATTTACCACCACAAACCGATGCTGGCACTGAGACCGCACTCAATGAACTGTATACGGCCATAAGCAAACAGGAAAACGCTCATCCAGAGGCGGCGCTCCTAGAGGCCGGGGACTTTAATGCAGGGAAACTTAAATATTTTACCTCATTTCTACCAGCATGTTAAATGTGCAACCAGAGGGGAAAAAAACTCTAGACCACCTGTACTCCACACACAGAGACGCGTTCAAAGCTCTCCTTCACCCTCCATTTGGCAAATCTGACCATAATTATATCCTCCTGATTCCTGCTTACAAGCAAAAACTAAAGCAGGAAGCACCAGTGACTTGGTCAATAAAAAAAGTGGTCAGATAAAGCAGATGCTAAGCTACAGGACTGTTTTGCTAGCACAGACTGGAATACGTTCTGGGATTCTTCCGATGGTATTGAGGAGTACACCACATCAGTCACTGGCTTCATCAATAAGTGCATCGATGACGTCGTCCCCACAGTGACTGTACGTACATACCCCAACCAGAAGCCATTGATTACAGGCAACATCCGCACTGAGCTAAAGGGTAGAGCTGCCGCTTTTAAGGAGCGGGACTCTAACCTGGAAGCTTATAAGAAATCCCGCTATGCCCTCTGACGAACCATCAAACAATCAAAGCATCAATACAGGACTAAGATCGAATCGTACCACACCAGCTCCGATGCTCGTCGGATGTGGCAGGGCTTGCAAACTATTACAGACTACAAAGGGAAGCACAGCCGCGAGCTGCCCAGTGACACGAGCCTACCAGACGAGCTAAATTACTTCTATGCTTGCTTCGAGGCAAGTAACATTGAAACATGCATGATAGGATCAGCTGTTCCGGACGACTGCGTGATCACGCTCTCCGTAGCCGATGTGAGTAAGACCTTTAAACAGGTCAACAATCACAAGGCCGCAGGCCCAGACGGATTACCAGGACGTGTACTCCGAGCATGCGCTGACCAATTGGCAAGTGTCTTCACTGACATTTTCAACCTCTCCCTGTCTGAGTCTGTAATACCAACATATTTCAAGCAGACCACCATAGTCCCTGTGCCCAAGAACACTAAGATAACCTGCCTAAATGACTACCGACCCGTAGCGCTCACGTCTGTAGCCATGAAGTACTTTGAAAGGCTGGTCATGGCTCCCATCAACACCATTATCCCAGAAACCCTAGACCCACTCCGATTTGCATACCGCCCCAACAGATCCACAGATGATGCAATCTCTATTGCGCTCCACACTGCCCTTTCACACCTGGACAAAAGGAACACCTACAGTGGGGGAAAAAAGTATTTAGTCAGCCACCAATTGTTCAAGTTCTCCCACTTAAAAAGATGAGAGAGGCCTGTAATTTTCATCATAGGTACATGTCAACTATGACAGACAAATTGAGATTTTTTTTTCTCCAGAAAATCACATTGTAGGATTTTTTATGAATTTATTTGCAAATTATGGTGGAAGATAAGTATTTGGTCACCTACAAACAAGCAAGATTTCTGGCTCTCACAGACCTGTAACTTCTTCTTTAAGAGGCTCCTCTGTCCTCCACTCGTTACCTGTATTAATGGCACCTGTTTGAACGTGTTATCAGTATAAAAGACACCTGTCCACAACCTCAAACAGTCACACTCCAAACTCCACTATGGCCAAGACCAAAGAGCTGTCAAAGGACACCAGAAACAAAATTGTAGACCTGCACCAGGCTGGGAAGACTGAATCTGCAATAGGTAAGCAGCTTGGTTTGAAGAAATCAACTGTGGGAGCAATTAATATAAAATGGAAGACATACAAGACCACTGATAATCTCCCTCAATCTGGGGCTCCACGCAAGATCTCACCCCGTGTGGTCAAACTGATCACAAGAACGGTGAGCAAAAATCCCAGAACCACACGGGGGGACCTAGTGAATGACCTGCAGAGAGCTGGGACCAAAGTAACAAAGCCTACCATCAGGAACACACTACGCCGCCAGGGACTCAAATCCTGCAGTGCCAGACGTGTCCCCCTGCTTAAGCCAGTACATGTCCAGGCCCGTCTGAAGTTTGCTAGAGTGCATTTGGATGATCCAGAAGAGGATTGGGAGAATGTCATACGGTCAGATGAAACCAAAATAGAAATTATTGGTAAAAACTCAACTTGTCGTGTTTGGAGGACAAATAATGCTGAGTTGCATCCAAAGAACACCATACCTACTGTGAAGCATGGGGGTGGAAACATCATGCTTTGGGGCTGTTTTTCTGCAAAGGGACCAGGACGACTGATCCGTGTAAAGGAAAGAATGAATGGGGCCATGTATCGTGAGATTTTGAGTGAAAACCTCCTTCCATCAGCAAGGGCATTGAAGATAAAACGTGGCTGGGTCTTTCAGCATGACAACGATCCCAAACACACCGCCCGGGCAACGAAGGAGTGGCTTCGTAAGAATCATTTCAAGGTCCTGGAGTGGCCTAGCCAGTCTCCAGATCTCAACCCCATAGAACATCTTTGGAGGGAGTTGAAAGTCCGTGTTGCCCAGCGACAGCCCCAAAACATCACTGCTCTAGAGGAGATCTGCATGGAGGAATGGGCCAAAATACCAGCAACAGTGTGTGAAAACCTTGTGAAGACTTACAGAAAACGTTTGACCTGTGTCATTGCCAACAAAGGGTATATAACAAAGTATTGAGAAACTTTTGTTATTGACCAAATACTTATTTTCCACCATAATTTGCAAATAAATTCATTAAAAATCCTACAATGTGATTTTCTGGAAAACATTTTCTCATTTTGTCTGTCATAGTTGACGTGTACCTATGATGAAAATTACAGGCCTCTCTCATCTTTTTAAGTGGGAGAACTTGCACAATTGGTGGCTGACTAAATACTTTTTTTCCCCACTGTATGTGAGAATGCTATTCATTGACTACAGCTCAGCGTTCAACACCATAGTGCCCTCAAAGCTCATCACTAAGCTAAGGACCCTGGGAGTAAACACCTCCCTCTGCAACTGGATCCTTGAATTCCTGACGGGCCGCCCCCAGGTGGTAAGGGTGGGTAACAACACATCTGCCACGCTGATCCTCAACACGGGAGCCCCTCAGGGGTGCGTACTCAGTCCCCTCCTTTACTCCCTGTTCACTCATGACTGCATGGCCAGGCACGACTCCAACACCATCATTAAGTTTGCCAATAACACGACAGTGGTAGGCCTGATCACCGACAACGACGAGACAGCCTATAGGGAGGAGGTCAGAGACCTGGCCGTATGGTGCCAGCACAACAACCTCTTCCTCAACGTGATCAAGACAAAGGAGATGATTGTGGACTAAATGAAAAAGAAGTACCGGTACCCCCTGTGCATATCCTTGCTATTGTTATTTCTACTGCTGCTCTTTAATTATTTGTTACTTTTATTTCGTATTATTTTATATATATATATTTTTTGGTGATTTTTTAGGGGTATTCTTTCTTAAAACTGCACTGTTGGTTAAGGGCTTGTAAGTAAGCACTTCACTGTAAGGTCTACACCTGTTGTATTCGGCGCATGTGAGAAATAAAATTGGATTTGATTTGATTTGAAGCGTGATTCATCACTCCAGAGAACGCGTTTCCACTGCTCCAGAGTCCAATGGCGGTGAGCTTTACACCACTCCAGCCGACGCTTAGCATTGCGCATGGTGATCTTAGGCTTTTGTGTGGCTGCTCGGCCATAGAAACCAATTTCATGAAGCTCCCGAAGAACAGTTATTGTGCTGATGTTGCTTCCAGAGACAGTTTGGAACTTGCTAATGAGTGTTACAACCAAGGACAGACGATTTGTACGCACTACGCGCTTCAGCACTCGGCAGTCCGTTCTCTGAGGTTGTGTGGCCAACCACTTCGCGGCTGAGCCGTTGTTGCTCCAATTCACAATAACAGCAGTTGCAGTCGACCGGGGCAGCTCTAGAAGGGCAGAAATCTGACAAACTGACTTGTTGGAAAGTGTTATCCTTTGACGGTGTCACGTTGAAAGTCACTGAGATCTTCAGTAAGACCATTTCAAATCATATCAAATCAAATGTTATTGGCCATATGCGCCGAATACAACAGGTGCAGACATTACAGTGAAATGCTTACTTAATGCCCTTAACCAAAAAAGTAGAATAAAACAACAACAAAAAAGTGTTGAGAAAAAAAGAGCAGAAGTAAAATAAAATAACAGTAGGGTGGCTATATATACAGGGGGGTACCGGTGCAGAGTGCAAATAGTCCGGGTATCCATGATTAGCTGTTCAGGAGTCTTATGGCTTGGGGGTAGAAGCTGTTGAGAAGTCTTTTGGACATGGACTTGGCATTCCGGTAACGCTTGCCGTGCGGTAGCAGAGAGAACAGTCTATGACTAGGGTGGCTGGAGTCTTTGACAATTTTGAGGGCCTTCCTCTGACACCGCCTGGTATAGAGGTCCTGGATGGCAGGAAGCTTGGCCCCAGTGATGTACTGGGCTGTACGCACTACCCTCTGTAGTGCCTTGCGGTCGGAGGCTGAGTAGTTGCCATACCAGGCGGTGATGCAACCAGTCAGGATGCTCTCGATGGTGCAGCTGTAGAATTCTTTGAGGATCTGAGGACCCATGCCACATCTTTTCAGTCTCCTGAGGGGGAATAGGCTTTGTCGTGCCCTCTTCACGACTGTCTTGGTGTGTTTGGACCATGATAGTTTGTTGGTGATGAGTACACCAAGGAACTTGAAGCTCTCAACCTGTTGCACTACAGCCCCGTCGATGAGAATGGGGGCGTGCTCAGTCCTCTTTTTTTTCCTGTAGTCCACAATCATCTCCTTTGTCTTGGTCACGTTGAGGGAGAGGTTGTTATCCTGGCACCACACGGCCAGGTCTCTGACCTCCTCCCTATAGGCTGTCTCATCGTTGTCGGTGATCAGGCCTACCACTGTTGTGTCGTCGACAAACTTAATGATGGTGTTGGAGTCGTGCCTGGCCATGCAGTCATGGGTGAACAGGGAGTACAGGAGGGGACTGAGCACGCACCCCTGAGGGGCTCCCGTGTTGAGGATCAGTGTGGCAGATGTGTTGTTACCTACCCTTACCACCTGGGGGCGGCCCGTCAGGAAGTCCAGGATCCAGTTGCAGAGGGAGGTGTTTAGTCCCAGGATCCTTAGCTTAGTGATGAGCTTTGAGGGCACTATGGTGTTGAATGCTGAGCTGTAGTCAATGAATAGCATTCTCACATAGGTGTTCCTCTTGTCCAAGTGGGAAAGGGCAGTGTGGAGTGCAATAGAGATTGCATCATCTGTGGATCTGTTGGGGCGGTATGCAAATTGGAGTGGGTCTAGGGTTTCTGGGATAATGGTGTTGATGTGAGCCATGACCAGCCTTTCAAAGCACTTCAAGGCTACAGACGTCAGTGCTACGGGTCGGTAGTCATTTAGGCAGGTTATCTTAGTGTCCTTGGGCACGGGGACTATGGTGGTCTGCTTGAAACATGTTGGTATTACAGACTCAGTCAGGGACATGTTGAAAATGTCAGTGAAGACACTTGCCAGTTGGTCAGCACATGCTCGGAGTACACGTCCTGGTAATCCATCTGGCCCTGCGGCCTTGTGAATGTTGACCTGCTTAAAAGTCTTACTCACATTGGCTACGGAGAGCGTGATCACATAGTCATCTGTAACAGCTGGTGCTCTCATGCATGCTTCAGTGTTGCTCGCCTCGAAGCGAGCATAGAAGTGGTTTAGCTCGTCTGGAAGTCTTGTGTCACTGGGCAGCTCGTGGCTGTGCTTCTCTTTGTAGTCTGTAATAGTTTTCAAGCCCTGCCACATCCGACGAGCGTCAGAGCCGGTGTAGTACGATTCTATCTTAGTCCCGTATTGACTCTTTGCCTGTTTGAGGGTTCGTCGGAAGGCATAGCGGGATTTCTTATAAGCGTCCGGGTTAGAGTCCCGCTCCTTGAAAGCGGCAGCTCTACCCTCTAGCTCAGTGCGGATGTTGGTTGGGGTATGTACGTACGGTCACTGTGGGGACAACATCATTGATGCACTTATTGATGAAGCCAGTGACTGATATGGTGTACTCCTCAATGCTATCTGAAGAATCCCGGAACATGTTATCTTAGCAAAACAGTCCTGTAGCGTAGCATCTGCGTCATCTGACCACTTTTTTATTAACCGAGTCACTGGTGCTTCCTGCTTTAGCTTTTGCTTAGTAGCAGGAATCAGGAGGACAGAGTTATGGTCAGATTTGCCAAATGGAGGGCAAGCGAGAGCTTTGTATGCGTCTCTATCATTCCAGTGTTAATACTAATTGTAATTATTTTGCACTATAGCCTATTTATTGCCTTACCTCCATAACTTGCTACATTTGCACACACTGTATATATATTTATTTCTGTTGTATTTTTGACTTTGTTTTGTTTTATCCCATATGTAACTCTGTGTTGTTGTTTTTATCGCACTGCTTTGCTTTATCTTGGCCAGGTCGCAGTTGTAAATGAGAACTTGTTCTCAACTGGTTTACCTGGTTAAATAAAGGTCTCTGTGTGTGGAGTAAAGGTGGTCTAGAGTTTGTTTTCCTTCTGGTTGCACATTTAACATGCTGTTAGAAATTAGGTAGAATGGATTTAAGTTTCCCTGCATTAATGTCCCCAGCCACTAGGAGCGCTGCCTCTGGATGAGTGTTTTCCTGTTCACTTATGGCCTTATACAGCTCATTCAGTGCAATCTTAATGCCAGCATTGGTTTGTGGTGGTAAATAGACAGTTATGAAAAATATAGATGAAAACTCTCTTGGTAAATAGTGTGGTCTACAGCTTATCATAAGATACTCCACCTCAGGCGAGCAAAACCTTGAGACTTCCTTAGTATTTGATTTTGTGCACCAGCTGTTGTTTACAAATATACACAGACCACCACCCCTAGTCTTACCGGAGTCAGCCATTCTATCCTGCCGATGTAGCGTATAGCCCGCTAGCTGTATGTTGTCCATGTCGTCGTACAGCCACGACTCGGTGAAACATAAGATATTACAGTTTTTAATGTCCCGTTGGTAGGATAAACATAATCTTAGGTCATCCAATTTATTCTCAAATGATTGAACATTGGCTAATAGGATTGATGGAAGAGGCAGTTTACTTGCTCGCTGTCGGATCCTTACAAGGCACCCCGACCTACGTCCACGATGTCGCCGTCTCTTTCTCATGCGAATGATGGGGATTTGGGCCTTGTCGGGTGTCTGTAGGATATCCTTTGTGTCCGACTTGTTGAAGAAAAATTATTCGTCCAATACGAGGTGAGTAATCGCTGTCCTGATATCCAGAAGCTCTTTTTGGTTATAAGAGACGATGGCAGAAACATTATGTACAGAATAAATTACAAATAACGCGGAAAAACACACATAATAGTAAAAAAAAATCAGTTTTAACCAAACATTATAGTTACACACTACCGGTCGAAAGTTTTTGAACACCTACTCATTCAAGGGTTTTTCTTTATTTTTACTATTTTCTACATTGTAGAATAATAGTGAAGACATCAAAACTATGAAATAACACATATGAGGATAAAGTAATCCTTCTACCCCCCCCCCCCCCCCTAAAAAAAATTAATAATAATAAATAAATATTAAAAGACAAAAAGATGGTTGGTTGCAACCAAGGGTGGTCAATGGTTTGTTTGGAGTGGTGAGGGGCTGCAGCTTCTCTCTAGGAGTCTCTACAGTCTGTTCTCTGTGCTGCACCCTGTTGATGACAGACAACTCCTTTGCCATCTCCTCCTTTACCTGCACCGGCTCTCTCCTCATGGTGGCCTTTACTTCCTCAAGCGCTGTGGTAAGGCTCTCTCTCAGCTCCTGGACAGAGTTCTTCAGCTGGGTCCTGCACTGGTTGATCTGGTCCTGTAGAAGCTCTGTGTCTGGGCTGGAGGTGGTGTAGCTGGGGGGCTGCTACTTTAGCTCAGCAACCCATAGCTCTAACAGAGCCAGCCTGTCTCTCAGCAGGCTGATGGTGGTGAGCTCTTGGCTGTGATGGTCGTAGGTAGGCAGGAAGATAGACCTGTTGTGTGGATCTGCGCCTGGGCTCCTGCTGTTGGGGTATGTGAGGGGAGAGGTCGGGGTGCTGTCTTTATCCTTTTTTGTTTCTGCTATCTACCCCAGGGTTGGGAAGTCCTGCACAAAAGAGCTCTCAATTCAATTCAAAGGGCTTTATTGGCATGGGAAACACATGTTTACATTGCCAAAGCAAGTGAAATAGATAATTAACAAAAGTGAAAGTAAACAACAACAAATTTACAGTAAACAGCTCACTCTCTCTCTCTCTCTCTCTCTCTCTCTCTCTCTCTCTCTCTCTCTCTCTCTCTCTATCTTTCTCTCTCTCTGTCTGTCCTGTAGTGAACCCTCCAAAGCCCTGACAACCAGTTAAAGGACATGTGTTTTATGAATGTGACATGACTGTGATATTTCAGGCGTTTGCTACTTAAGCTTGGTTTGCTGGTTTTAGGTCAACACTACTGCTATCCGGGCTGGGTTGGATTGCATAGAATGTTGTGTCATAGACGAAACCAGAATATGACTGTTCGGGGTCATGCGGGGGTTGGGACTGAATCGCAGGCAGCTGTCAAATGAACAGGGACTGGCAGAGGTCGGCAGTGTGTTTTCCTCCATCCCAGAGTAAAGATATTGTAGAACAAATCACCTCAGAAATGATGAAAAATAACTCCAGTCGGTGACTCACTTAGAAAGTTAATCAATGGTCGCTGTACAGGGATGAACCCTTGTCACCATCTAGCTCTGTGACTTACTGCTACAGATCCTACCGCTGACACCAACAGACACCACTCACTGCAGGCGGACGGGATGAGAAACGAGAATGAAATTAGACAGTGCGACTAAGAGAGAATCACCAGAGGAAAGAAGGAGGTGAATAATTTGTAAGTCTCTGTGGATAAGAGCGTCTGCTAAATGACTTAAATGGAAATGTAAGAATAAGAAGGGAGAAAGAAATCAAGCTTGTTTTGATGAAACAGAGCATCACCATAAGATTACATCCATAATAAATGACCAGAGATTCAGTGCAGATACTATGCCACACAAGGATCACACAGAGGCTTTGTTTTGACATATCGGCCCAGCAGAGACTAATATCTGAGAAGATGGCGTGAGCTCCTCTCTCTGATAGATATTACTACAAGAGAGGCTAATTTCAAAAGTTGTACAATCTTTTCACACACAAAAAATATATTGTAGAACCAAATATCTTTGGAAATCTCATTAAGTCTCTGCGTTAGATCCCTCCAGCGAGGGGAGAATAGCTTTTTTTAAACTCTCTAACATCTCAAAAAGCCAGCCGCGCCGTAAATTGCTTTTCTAATGCACATTTCTCAACGTTTTTTTTCTCTGTCTTAAAGAGAAAGCAATCACTCTGACTGGGCAGAATAAAAGCAACATCTGAGCAGGGGAGGCCAGGGTTCTCTCTCTCTCGCTCTCCCTCCCCCTCCCTCTGTCCCTGATCTGATCTAGGAAGCCGTACAGCAGCCATTCATCTTTGAGTTCCTCTGGCGTTATCTTCCATTCAATCATGTTCTAGGTTTTATTAAGGCCTGTGTATACATGTGTGTATGCGTGTGTATGTGTGTGTGTGTGTGTGTGAGACATTCCTCTGTCCTTTAGTCTGCATGGTAATGAGTACCTCAATATAAGAACATCAAATCAAATCAAATCAAATCAAATTTTATTGGTCACATGCGCCGAATACAACAGGTGCAGACATTACAGTGAAATGCTTACTTACAGCCCTTAACCAACAGTGCATTTATTTTAAACAAAAAAAGTAAGAATAAAACAACAACAAAAAAAGTGTTGAGAAAAAAAGAGCAGAAGTAAAATAAAGTGACAGTAGGGAGGCTATATATACAGTAAAATAAAGTGACAGTAGGGAGGCTATATATACAGGGGGGTACCGTTGCAGAGTCAATAGGCTTGAGAGAGAGGACTTCATTATGGGAACTTATGGAATCAGCAGGCACACATGCCCCTGCACACAGAGTGTCTCAGTCTCCCCTCCATCTGTAGGCATAGTGAGAGAGAATGAGAGAGAGGCAGAAATCTTTTTCCATGTTTACCTATTAGGGTAAGCTTCCGCCTGTATGAGAACCTATTAATATTCTATTTTCTATAATCAGGAATACCTCAGAGAGCTACAGGTTCAACCACCTCATTTCAACAGGGGCAGGACTCAGTCTCCAATATAAGAACATAGGCTTCAGAGAGAGAGAGAGAGAGAGAGAGAGAGAGAGAGAGAGAGAGAGAGAGAGAGAGAGAGAGAGAGAGAGAGAGAGAGAGAGAGAGAGAGAGAGAGAGAGAGAGAGAGAGAGAGAGAGAGAGAGAGAGAGAGAGAGAGAGAGAGAGAGAGAGAGAGAAGAAAGAAAGAAAGAAAGAAAGAGCAGTAGAGAGGGAGAGAGCGATAGAGAGGGAGAGAGCGATAGAGAGGGAGAGAGCGATAGAGAGGGAGAGAGCGATAGAGAGGGAGAGAAAGAGAGAGAGAGACTGTGTTTGGAGTGAAGAAGGGGTCAGTGGGGCATGACGTAGGGAGAGTGACATGAGAGACAGAGTCTGCCGGCGGCCCAATTGTCCACTCAAGATGTGCAAACAAACACAGCTCTCATTAGCCAGGGTCCAGCTGTTACAACAGGGGAGGGAATGATGCTGGGCTGGGCACTACTGACCAATACACACATATATACACACACACAAACACGCACGCGCACACACACACACAGATATTCCAACACATCATAACACATTTTTGAAGTTTTCAAAGCACTTCAAAGCCCTATGGCTTTCACATTTGCAATTGTCTCATCTCTCTCTCTCTTTTCAATTCTCTCCCTAAATGTCTGACTCCCTCTGGTTCTCCCCATCCCCTCTCTCTCTTTTTCTCTCTCTCACCCCACTCTCTCCCTCTGCAGCCTCCTGTACCTTGGTCTCAGAGCCTGGCAAGCCAGAGAGAGAAACCTGTCTATCTCTACTCTCCCCATCTGTACTGCTTTACTGTGGGCAACAGAGCTGCACTGAGGAAGAAAGTCTCACATACAGTAGCATGTTGTAACAGTCTGTAGCACACTTCAGTGTCAGTATACAGTCAAGACAATAAGTGTAGGATTTTAGTTTTGAATATAATAATTCCCAGGAGATCTCATGTTGCCCATGTCACAGTGGATGCAGCTAATATCTATCACAACTAGTCTATTCTATAGTACTGAATAAAAAGCTAGCAGAACTGTAAAAAGGTAAGGGATTTCTTCTGATCCATCAGTAGTAGCATCCACAGCCTCCAGGCCTCCCAACTCAGCTCCCTGTGGACCCCAGCTCAGAAACTCCTTCTGGGGCTTAATACTCCTCAGGGGGCCCTGCCACCTCCAGCCCCTTCCCTGCACCGGCAGGCCCCAACATGGGGAGTGTGTGTGTGTGTGTGGTGAGTGTATTTGTGTGAGTGTGTGTGTGTGTGTGTGTGTGTGTGTGTGTGTGTGTGTGCGTGCCTACGTGTGTGTGAGTAGAGAGAGCTGTAGCATGGTTTTAGATGTTATTAGGATCCTCATTAGCTGACACCAATGGCGACAGCTAGTCTTACTGGGGTCCGACACGTAACGATAAAGACATTACAGACAAAATACTTTACAATTTACATACATTTGAAAACATTAACTAACTAATGTAGTGCGTGTGTGTGTGTCTGTGCACTCATGGCTCTTCATAATAGTTTTCACACCCTGACTTATGGGACTCTTGTATGTTGAGTCAGGGTGTGGAGATCTATGTTGTATATTCTATGTTTAGTTCTAGTTGTTCTACTTCTATGTTTGGCCGGGTGTGATTCCCAATCAGAGGCAGCTGTCGCTCGTTGTCTCTGATTGGGGATCATACTTAAGTAGCTTGTTTGGTATCATTAGTTGTGGGATCTTGTTCCGTGTGTAGGCTTGTTTTGTGTTTAGCCTGAGGACTTCACGTTACGTTGGTTTGTTGTTTTGTTCGTGTGTTTATCGTTGAAATAAACATGTATGCATTTCACGCTGCGCCTTGGTCTGACCCGTCCTTAAACGAACGTGACAATACTGTACATTTCCTTGAATTTGTTCTGGACCTGGGGACTGTGAAAAGATCCCTGGTGGTATGTCTGGTGGGGTAAGTGTGTGTGTCAGTATTGTGTGTAAGTTGACTACGCAAGTGAGTTGGAATTCCAACACATTAGTGTTTCTTATAAAAACAAGAAGCAATGCAGTCAGTCTCTCCTCAACTTTTAGCCAAGAGAGACTGGCATGCATAGTATTAATATTAGCCCTCTGATTACAATGAAGAGCAAAATCTGCCACTCTGTTCTGGGCCAGCTGCAGCTTAACTAGGTCTTTCTTTGCAGCACCTGGCCATATGATTGGACAATAATCAAGATAAGATAGAACTAGAGCCTGCAGGACTTGCTTTGTGGAGTGTGGTGTCAAAAAAGCATTTTATTATGGACAGACCTCTCCCCATCTTTACAACCATTGAATCAATATGTTTTGACCATGACAGTTTACAATCTAAGGTAACACCAAGTAATTTAGTCTCCTCAACTTGTTCAACAGCCACACCATTCATTACCAGATTCAGCTGAGGTCTAGCACTTAGGGAATGATTTGTACCAAAGACAATGCTCTTAGTTTTAGAGATGTTCAGGACCAGTTTATTACTTGCCACCCATTCTAAAACTGACTGCAATTCTTTTGCAGTGATTTCACTAGCTGTGGTTGTAGAAAGGGAGTTGAGAGAAGGAGCGAGACAAAGAGACAAAAAGAACAGCAGTTTCAGTAGTCTCTGGCTACAGATAGCTAACCAAACTGTAACTGTATACTGCTTTGACAGCATTGAAAGCTGTTTTGAATTATTTGAATTTCATTTGAAACATGCACAAAGAACAGGGAGGGAGGGAGGGAGGGAGAAGAGAAGGCAGAGATAGAAGAGAGACGTATAAGATAAATAGACAGAGACATAGAGCCGCTTTCAGAAAGAGAAAATAAACAGAGGTTGAGATAAAAGGTTGGAGTAAGGGAGTAGAGGCAGAAACATATGAAATAGATCAATGTACTTTGCTAGAAGAGGTTTGAGACGGTTAAAAGCAACAAGCAAAGAGGAGAAAAGAGGAGAAAAGAGGGACTGCAAACGATGTGTTCCACAGGCCCAGGGTAAATGAAGCTTGTTGATATCAATAATTAAAATCAATTATGCAAAATAGGAAAATTATATTTTTCCATTGTTGTGCAGTTTACTGTAAATAATCATCGTATTGTTTAGCGCTTTTCTCTCTCATTAGGGCCATAACGCACCTTGAAATTGAGACTGAAATTGGAGAGAGGATGGAGAGAATCGTGCGTTTGAGGGTTAGACAGGAAGTCTAGTCGCAGAGAGAAAACGGATACACTGCTCAAAAAAATTAAGGGAAAACTTAAACAACACAATGTAACTCCAAGTCAATCACACTTCTGTGAAATCAAACTGTCCACTTAGGAAGCAACACTGATTGACAATAAATGTCATATGCTGTTGTGCAAATGGAATAGACAACAGGGGGAAATTATAGGCAATTAGCAATACACCCCCAATAAAGAAGTGGTTCTGCAGGTGGTGACCACAGACCACTTCTCAGTTCCTATGCTTCCTGGCTGATGTTTTGGCCACTTTTGAATGCTGGCGGTGCTTTCACTCTAGTGGTAGCATGAGACGGAGTCTACAACCCACACAAGTGGCTCAGGTAGTGCAGCTCATCCAGGATGGCACATCAATGCGAGCTGTGGCAAGAAGGTTTGCTGTGTCTGTCAGCGTAGTGTCCAGAGCATGGAGGCGCTACCAGGAGACAGGCCAGTACATCAGGAGACGTGGAGGAGGCCGTAGGAGGGCAACAACCCAGCAGCAGGACCGCTACCTCCGCCTTTGTGCAAGGAGGAGCAGGAGGAGCACTGCCAGAGCCCGGCCAAATGACCTCCAGCAGGCCACAAATGTGTATGTGTCTGCTCAAACGGTCAGAAACAGACTCCATGAGGGTGGTATGAGGGCCCAACGTCCACAGGTGGGGGTTGTGCTTACAGCCCAACACTGTGCAGGACGTTTGGCATTTGCCAGAGAACACCAAGATTGGCAAATTCGCCACTGGCGCCCTATGCTCTTCACAGATGAAAGCAGGTTCACATTGAGCACATGTGACAGACGTGACAGAGTCTGGAGACGCCGTGGAGAATGTTCTGCTGCCTGCAACATCCTCCAGCATGACCGGTTTGGCGGTGGGTCAGTCATGGTGTGGGGTGGCATTTCTTTGGGGGGCCGCACAGCCCTCCATGTGCTCGGCAGAGTTAACCTGACTGCCATTAGGTACCGAGATGAGATCCTCAGACCCCTTGTGAGACCATATGCTGGTGCGGTTGGCCCTGGGTTCCTCCTAATGCAAAACAATGCTAGACCTCATGTGGCTGGAGTGTGTCAGCAGTTCCTGCAAGAGGAAGGCGTTGATGCTATGGACTGGCCCGCCCGTTCCCCAGACCTGAATCCAATTGAGCACATCTGGGACATCATGTCTCGCTCCATCCACCAACGCCACGTTGCACCACAGACTGTCCAGGAGTTGGCGGATGCTTTAGTCCAGGTCTGGGAGGAGATCCCTCAGGAGACCATCCGCCACCTCATCAGGAGCATGCCCAGGCGTTGTAGGGAGGTCATACAGGCACATGGAGGCCACACACACTACTGAGCCTCATTTTGACTTGTTTTAAGGACATTACATCAAAGTTGGATCAGCCTGTAGTGTGGTTTTCCACTTTAATTTTGAGGGTGACTCCAAATCCAGACCTCCATGGGTTGATACATTTGATTTCCATTGATAATTTTTGTGTGATTTTGTTGTCAGCACATTCAACTATGTAAAGAAAAAAGAATTTAATAAGATTATTTCATTCATTCAGATCTAGGATGTGTTGTTTAACTGTTCCCTTTGTTTTTTTGAGCAGTATATATATATATATATATATATATATATATATATATATATATATATATATATATATATATATATATATATATATATATATATATATATATATATATATATGAGAGAGAGAACAATACTCCATAACCTAATTTCTCATATAACACCTTTATATGGTGTGTTGCATTCTGGGAGGTTTCCTCTCCTTTACTTCCATCTAACCATCTAAAATAAAATAATAAATAACCATCCCCACGGATCATCCCTCCATCCCTCCATCCTCTGTTTTCATCCCCCTCTCCTCTCATCTCTCTCTTGACTCCCCAGTTTCATTAAAGACTGACACAACAGCTGTTACAGAGCACACACCTTCCCATCCCTTTCTCTCCCTCTCCCTCTCCCTCTCGCTCCCTCTCTCTCTTCCTTTCCCTCATTCCTCCTTTCTTCACTCCCTGTGAGAGGGGATGTCCTTTGTCTTTCTCTTGTGTGTTTGTGTGTGCTCTTGTCAAATATATAGTAGTCTAAACATAGCAGGATAGAGACACACAAACACAATTCAACACCACAATATGAAGATAGTGGAACCAAGATGATATTCGCTCATTCTTGTCGCCATAGTAGATCCACTTTTTATAACTACAGGGCCCAGAGTTTTTTCTGCACAGGCCATGTGATCAGGAAAAACAGTTTTTATTAAAACGTTGTAACATCAGAGGCAGGGAATTTGGGATTTCCACCGGTTCTAGAAGAGAAAGGAAAGGGAACCAGAGCTCGTCCTTTAACGCTGATGTCACCCCACATGTGAGGGGTTAAGTGACACATCTCACCACGAAGACAGCTGACAATAGAACACACTGTCGTTTACCATTTTAGTCATTTAGCAGAAGCTCTTATCCAGAGCAAATGTTTCACCTTGTTGGCTCAGGGATTCCAACCAGCGACCTTTCGGTAACAGGCCCAACAATCTAACCGCTAGGCTACCTGCTGCATGCCGTTTAGCACACAGCCTCCAGCTAGGAAGATGAGTCAATCTGAAATAAACTATTCGATCGTTTCCCGTCTGTCTCTGTCTACCATGTGGGAACTCAGACGTTCAAAGGAAGTCACATACGCGCACACACACGCACACACACACACACACACACTCACAGTGAGCAGGCACACACATTTTCACACACTAATGAGTCACCTATGATACCTGCTTTCTCTAACAAATGTTTCAAAGTGGCTCCAGAGGTATTTTACAGTCTCTTTTCCTTCTACTTGATGTCTGCAGTGAGAGGGTTTCTGTGAAGTGGGGGTAAAACACCTCTGTCATTTCATAGAGGAAGAGTTTCAA
Source organism: Coregonus lavaretus (assembly GCF_964263955.1). Classification (NCBI taxonomy): domain Eukaryota; kingdom Metazoa; phylum Chordata; class Actinopteri; order Salmoniformes; family Salmonidae; genus Coregonus; species Coregonus lavaretus. Next base: position 16,135,759 of record NC_140021.1, on the reverse strand, counting down.
AGGGTCTCTTTTCGACAAAGCTATATTTCAGAGAGGGAATGGAAGTGAAATGTGCTCCAGGTAAAGAGAGAACAGCTCCAGAGTAATGTATTATTATTTACTGAGATGAACTCTCATAGCTGTTACTGTTCCTTCACTTCAAACTGCTGGGAGGAATGGAGGGAGGGAGGGAGGGAGGGAGGGAGAGGGAGAGGGGGAGGGAGGGAGACCCGGGAGCTATGAGTGAAGAAAACAAAACTGCTGGATTCTCCAAACTCTGATGGATCCCTTAAGGCCAGATAGAATACTAGAACGATGCTACAGAATGAACAAAGACAGGGTAGATCTATAGAGGAGACAGGGTAGATCTATAGAGGAGACAGGGTAGATCTATAGAGGAGACAGGGTAGATCTATAGAGGAGACAGGGTAGATCTACAGAGGAGACAGGGTAGATCTATAGAGGAGACAGGGTAGATCTATAGAGGAGAGGGTAGATCTATAGAGGAGACAGGGTAGATCTATAGAGGAGACAGGGTAGATCTATAGAGGAGACAGGGTAGAGGTAGGTATGCAGCCAGGCACACATCACACAACTGTCAAACACAGACATACACACACACACACACACACACACACACACACACACAGTGTACACTGTGTACACGGACACACAAAATGCACACACACACGCACGAAGGTACGCGCACACACACGCACACACACATACACACACGCACACACACACCAGTGAGACACCACTAGAGAATGAAAAGCGTAGCCTAGAAATACCTCGGGGGACAATTACAACAGTGTGATCTGGGCCATAGATTTTAATAATCTAACTATCTCATTACTGTATTCTATTTTTCACGCCTCCGCTGCTCCGCACACCCTAATCATCATCATCACCACTACCATCATCATCATCTTCATCATCCACTGGAATTACAGAATCACACACTCCCCAACACCACTGAGAGAACTATTCACTGTGATGTTTTCTCTGATCCCCTACAGGTGAACACCACAGCTCCCCTCAGACCTTAACCACCACATAGCCTTCAAATAACCACCAAACAACAAACAGATCAAAGTTCCTTAGAATCTAGAGAAAGTTAGTGGCCCTTTACTAAACACCAAACAACAACTTAATAACCCACAGACAACCAAGAAATTACAGCTCCCCTCAAACTTGGAGAGAGATAGTGGTTTATAACTAACCAGCAAATAACCACCAAACAACCAACAGATGACTCATTAAGTCTAGATACACAAAGTGAAATCAATTCCCTGAAACAATCCTTTATTAATGCCATTAAAGACAGATGGGATGGGGACGTCATCATAAAACAACCAAAGATGAACGTTTTTATCAAGGAATTAGGGCACCAGTGTGAACACACGCAAGCAATACCATACACACACGCACATGCGCTCACACACACACGCACACACACACACACTCACTCCAAATCACTTAGCATGGTAACATGGCATTCTCGTGGGTCAGTGAACCAATGGCTTCTCAACCAATCAGTCTCCGTCTGTAACAGTAGTGCAATGCTTTATATATCCCAGCAGAAATACAGTCAACTCAACTCAAGTAGAGAGAGGAAGAGGAGGTGTGAAAACGAATAACGTTGGATTAATAAGAAGCATGGTTGAATACAGAGTATAGTAATGAGGTTGATGAATAATGATGATGAGAAGGCGGGAACAAAGTCTAGGGTAGATCTATAGAGGAGACAGGGTTGATCTATAGAGGAGACAGGGTAACTCAGTTAAAGGATACTGTTTCCTTGCACATGTATGCACTCACCCCCCCACCCAACCACCCACCCACGCACACACACGCTGGGTATCCATTCTCTAGGCATGCCTTCTAATGTCATTAGCTGCAGGCAGTGGAGAGAATAGAATAATGAAAGAGCTTTCATGGTATAAATGGGGGTAAACAAGTTCATTTTGGAACTACTCTACCCATTACTACCACTATTAATACTGGTAATAACAGGGCTATCACACTGTTCCAAATACACACTGTCCTTCGGTTCCTAACGGTTAAGGGGAAAATACAACGCCCCACCACCAATACATAGCAAGGTGGAACAAACGTGACTAAGTCACTTGCCTCAGGCACACACACACACACTGGGGAGTTTGAATTTGAAACACACACAAATGCATGCACATACATACACTCATCTCAATCTTCCATTTAGGATGCAAGTGAAGCACGTAGCAGTGCAGTGTATTTGTGAGGCAATAAGCCAATCAGTGTTTCACAGCTGTCTCTAACCTATATACACACACATACACACACACACAGTTTGTGGCCTCCACACACACTTTGATGTTCCACACAGGAACTGGCAGAATGCTAAGTGTCTGTTCAGCAGTAGGAGAGTGTGAGTAGATACCTGTAGCATCAGTCAGCATTAAAACAGCAGCCATCTTAGAACCTTACAGCCAATCTAAAGATAATGGTTAAAGTCAGCCCTCCACTACATCACTAGGAGACTGTCAAATAAGCCAGACTACAGTCATCTTTGGTAAGTACTTGTGTGAAATCCTGCATCCGGCTCTAATGACTGTAAAGAAAAGATTACGACAATCAGGCAAAATCTAGCTGAGAGCAGAATGCAGGTTTTCTATAACTCTCACACTAACATTATGTTGAACGGAAATTAGATATTCTATGTTTGGCAATTTAGATCCCAGAGTTTTTCTTAGCTATGTGACTTGACCAAGCACAACTCTTGTCCCTACTTATAACATGGAACTAGTCCCCAAGTTTTTTTCTGGTCTGCTGGCTGGTCGGGAAGCAATCTCTAAGTCATGAGGCTGGCAGGAGTCTTATTCCTACACCAACTTAAAGCACTGGACTAGTAGTTAATATTAGATATCTACTGAACTATGGATCTTCAAAAAGCAATATCCTGCCATAATAACTAGTCATTTTCAATATCACAGACCCCAGAGCTGTTTGAATGGAGGTAATTAAGCACTTTCATCTCTGGCTCATTTAGAATAAACGCGATCTAGATTTTCACCAGGGGAACGGTGAGAGAGAGAGACATAGAGAAAGAGAGATGGAGAGAAAGAGAGAGAGAAAGAAGATATAGAAGCAAACCGGATGGACATCATGAAAATGATCGGAGAGGTTGAGGGTAGAGGAAGTTCAGGAGTAAAAACAAACAAAATATAATTATTTCAAATTGACTGTGTCCATAAAATGTATATAGTATGTATAAGCTGGAAATAGAGGCCTAAGCATTGTTGTTCACTAGTTTACTCCAATTAGGGAAGGGGTGGTGGGGTTGGAAAGTAATAAAGGGAAATATATATTTTTTAAAGGATATGTATATATATGAATGTATATGTATTTATATTTATGTATGTGTATGTATATGTATGTGTATATATATATAGGCGAGAGAAAAAAACATATGGGGGATTGGAAGTGATGCAGACAATTACATTGATGGAAGTTACAATCTATCTACAATATTAAAGCTGATCTACCCCCTAATTTTTTTTTTTATCAGAAAAAGACAGAGAGAAAGAGTGAGGGAGAGAGAGAGAAAGATAAAGAGAGAAAGAGAGAGAGGGAGAAAGAGAGAGAGGGAGAATGATGAATATCTACTGCATAACCAACAATTGATTAATTTGATTAAATAGGAGGTTTACTTAAGTTTAGTTCTTTTATCAACACTTTTAGAGGCAAACAAGATGAGTTTAACCCCATTTACACTAGGGCCAGGAAGATACCAGTATCGCAATATTTTTTTTCATGGCAACAATGAAAACACGAAGCAGACCTCACTCTTTGGTCCTTTAAAACCCTGCTGTATGTAAAATATCATGTGCTATATAGTGTGGAAAATAAATGCGACTCATGATGACAACATAATGATGTTTGTTTCCAACATTAGGGCTGCTTTCCTTAAGAAGTCAAATCCGCTTCGTGTTTTCTTTCCTTGCCACGATACTAATGAGTGTTGCCCCGGCCCTAATTTACACTCATGTTTGTACAGCATGGTCAACTACCATTACGCCAAAGCTCCTCTGTTTACTTTTGTTGAAAGCTCACAATGAAGACAAGCTAGACCGGAGAGCAGTTCAAGACTAATATTTGCATTGTTGGCATTGTTCACTGGAAACATAATAGCAGTCGGGAAAGAATCCACTAGGTCAGCTGTGTGTGTGTCTGTGTGTACAAGTATGTGTGTGTGTGTCGCTGTGTGTGTGTGTCGCTGTGTGTGTGTGTGTGTGTTTGTGTGTGTGTGTGTGTGTGTGTGTGTGTGTGTGTGACTGCCCCTGTGGCGGAAGAAGGATTGGGATAATAATTGCTCACCATCTGGCCGCTGGTCTGTATGAAAGTGTGTCTGAAGGACAGCCATGTGATGTCTGTCCGGAGGTCTGAACCAACATCATGGCTGCTCCACTATGAGGCTCCGAGACAAGGCAGCAATAGAGGCTGGCACTGCCAAATGTGTGTGTTTGTGTGTGTGTGTGTGTGTGTGTGTGTGTGTGTGTGTGTGTGTGTGTGTGTGTGTGATGCAGCAACCGAAGCTAGCACTGCCAGCAGACCATTAGTCTATCAGCCAGAGAAAGAGAGAGGGAGAGAGAGAAAGATAGAGAGAGAGAGACGAGAGAGAGAAAGATAGAGAGAGAGGGAGAGAGAGAAAGATAGAGAGAGAGAGGGAGAGAGAGAAAGATAGAGAGAGACAGAGAAAGATACAGCCCACTAGCTCTTCAATATCACAACAGAGTGCTGAAGGACAGGGTGATTTCAAATGATGAGCCATAACATGAATGTGTCATTCATTTTGTTGAGGAATTAAAGAATTTAAAATGCATTGGAGGTTTAATTAGTTCAGGCTACAGATAATGAATGTAAGGATGAGTCACAGCAGGAGGGTGTTTTTCTACACTTCTCTGAGCAGTAGAGAATAGATAGAGTAACCCCCTGAACACAACGCTGTAGCAATGTAACGATAACATCCATATGACAACTATTCTGCAACATTATTGCGATATGATGCTCTAATGTGGAGCTCTCTTTGCCAAAAATCTAACCTGGCTGAGATTTACGAGGTTTTCAACATTATTTTTTCATAGATGTTTCTTTCCTCAAAGAAGCCCAGCAGCCGACACTGCTGCAACGTCTACATCAGTACTGATGTGGATCAGAGAGGGGTGGGTGACTGGCATCCAGGGAGGAGAGGAGAAGGTGAGGAGAGGCGAGAAGAGGAGAGGAAAGGAGAGGAGAGGAGCTGGCAGTGATGTGATTTCCCAGGCTTTAAAGGCAGCTATTCCCAATCTGCTTGAGGACATTGCTTTGGTTAATTATCGACACACACGTTTTCACGTCTTGTACAAACAATTAATTTGAAAGCTGTTTTCAAATATTTAACAAGGCCGAAGCCACATAGAATAACACAAAATAACCCCAATACTCAATACAACCAGGCCATTTTAGAGCCGTAAAACAAAAATAAACTATTTTGCCGATTCAGAGTTTTCAGACTCGTGCTAGAGAAATGAGAGAGACTGAGTTTGAGTTACAGTAATAAAGTGGTGACATCACTGTGTAGTTGTTGGGCCTACATGACTGGAAGGGAGTGTCCTAACAGTACTATCCACAGCTGTGGCCATGGCAACCACAACCCCTCCTCATCAGTTTGTGTCTGTTTGTGTTTTTACCTAATAGAAACATCACCACGTGAAGATATTTGCAAATATGTACCGGTATGTATCTACTGTGCATTCGGAAAGTGTTCAGACCCCTTGAATTTTCCACATTTTGTTACGTTACAGCCTTATTCTGAAATTGATTAAATTGTTTTTTTCCCCTCATCAATCTACACACAATACCCTATAATGACAAAGCAAAAACAAGTTTTTAGAAATGTTTGCAAATTTATTAAAAATAAAAAACAGAAATATCACATTTACATAAGTATTCAGACCCTTTACCCAGTACTTTGTTGAAGCACCTTTAGCATCGATTACAGTCTCAAGTCTTCTTGGGTATAACGCTACAAGCATGGCACACCTGTATTTGGGGAGTTTCTCCCATTCTTCTCTGCAGATCCTCTCAAGCTCTGTCAGGTTGGATGTTACTTCAGGTTCAAGTCCGGGCTCTGGCTGGGCCACTCAAGGACATTCAGAGACTTGTCCCGAAGCCACTCCTGCGTTGTCTTGGCTGTGTGCTTAGGGTCGTTGTCCTGTTGGAAGGTGAACCTTCGCCCCAGCCTGAGTCCCTGAGCTCTCTGGAGCAGGTTTTCATCAAGGATCTCTCTGTACTTTTCTCCGTTAATCTTTTCCTCTATCCTGACTATTGTCCCAATCCCTGCCACTGAAAAACATCCCCACAGCATGATGCTGCCACCACCATGCTTCATAGTAGGGATGGTGCCAGGTTTCTTCCAGACATGACGCTTGGCATTCAGGCCAAAGAGCTTAATCTTGGTTTCGTCAGACCAGAGAATCTTGTTTCTCATGGTCTGAGAGTCCTTTAGGTGCCTTTTGGCAAACTCCAAGCGGGCTGTCATGTGCCTTTTACTGAGGAGTGGCTTCCGTTTGGCCACTCTACCATACAGGCCTGATTGGTGGAGTGCTGCAGAGATGGTTGTCCTTCTGGAAGGTTCTCCCATCTCCACCGAGGAACTCTGGAGCTCTGTCAGAGTGACCATCAGGTTCTTGGTCACTTCCCTGACCAAGGCCCATCTCCCCCGATTGCTCAGTTTGGCCGGGGGCCAGCTCTAGGAAGAGTCTAGGTCAGGGGTGTCAAACTCATTTTAGCTCAGGGGCCACATGGAGGAAAATCTATTCCCAAGTGGGCCGGACCGGAAAAATCATGGTATATATAACTTAAAAACAACAACTTCAGATTGTTTTCTTTGTTTTAATACGATCAACATACAACATAAAGCTGGAGCCTGAGGACAGTGTGTCCAAAATAGTACAAGCACAACATCACTATTAATCATAAAACACGTCAAGTTTATTTGAAAATTCTAAAGAAAAAGAACACACAAACACACAATGCCTCAGTGATTAACAGAACTGTTTCACAGAACACAGAACTATATCAGGGTGTCATTTCTCAGGCAGAAATGTAGATAAAAATAATGAAATCCTGTTCCCCAAACAAGTGCAAGAACCACAGACTCAAGAATAGGTTAAATATACAAATAAAATAAAATCAATTAAAAACAATAGCACATTACATTAAAACATATAAACATAAAGCTGGAGCCTGAGGACAGTGTCCAAAAGCACAACATCACTATTAATCATAAAACACCTCAAGTTATTTGAAAGTTCTGAGGACAAAGAACAAACAAACACACAATGCCTCAGTGATTAACAGAACTGTTTCACAGATCACAGAACTATATCAGGGTGTCATTTCTCAGGCAGAAATGTAGATACAAATAATGAAATCCTGTTCCCCAAACAAGTGCAAGAACCACAGAGTCAAGAATAGGTTAAATATACAAATAAAATAAAATCAATTAAAAACAATAGCACATCAACATAAAAACATATAAACATAAATCTGAAAGCGTTGCTCAAACTCCCGTAACAGTCCCGTTATTTTATCTTTGAACTGCTTCATGTCTGCCACATGTTGGGTCGCGCACACATTTTTCAGACAGGGGAAGTGAGCTGCATCACCACCGGCAAGTTGCGTCTCCCACAATGACAGCTTCAACTTGAAAGAACGTATGCTGCCATAATACTGCGTGACAACTTTGTTGCGCCCTTGCAGCTGTTTGTTCAAGTTATTCAGGTGCTCTGTAACATCCACCATAAATGCAAGGTCCTGCATCCATTCTGCGAAATGAAATTCTAACACTGGTTTGCCCTTTTCTTCCATGAACTGTTCAATTTCTTCTCGTAAATCAAAGAAACGCCTCAGCACAGCACCTCGGCTTAACCATCTTACGTCAGTGTGGTATGGCAGGCCATAGATGTGGTCTTTCTCTCTGAGAAGGCTGTCAAACTGACGGTGATTCAGGCTTCTGGATCGGATGAAATTAACAGTTTGGATGACCACATTCATGACGTTATCCATCTTTAATGACTTGCAACACATAGCCTCCTGGTGCAAAATAGAGTGAAAAGTCAAAAAATCACGTCCTCCATTTGCAGATTGCACTTTCTCTCTGAACTTTGTCACAACACCTGCTTTTTTCCCGATCATTGAGGGCGCACCATCTGTAGCCAGGCTGACAGCGCGGGACCAGTCCACTCCGACCCTGTCCAGCGCGCCGACGAGTGCGGTAAAAATATCAGCTGCTGTCGTTGTATCTGTCATCGGCACCAACTCCACAAACTCCTCGGTGACGGTCAATGTGTCATCAACTCCGCGGATGAAAATGGCCAGTTGTGCAACATCTGTAATGTCCGTGCTTTCATCAATTGCAACCGAAAACGCAATAAATGACTTTACTTTTTGCTTCAACTGGCTGTCCAAATCCACTGAAAGATCGGAAATCCTGTCTGCAACTGTGTTTCTTGTCAGGCTGATATTTGCAAAAGCCTGCCGCTTTTCAGGGCACACAATCTCCGCTGCCTTCATCATGCATGTTTTTACAAATTCACCCTCACTAAATGGTTTTGAAGCCACTGCGATTTCATTAGCAATGAGGTAGCTAGCTTTCACTGCAGCGTCACTGATGTCTCGGCTGTGAGTAAACACAGACTGCTGTTTCTTCAGACCCGCCAACAGTTCATTCACCTTCTCTCATCTCCGCTGTCCTTGAAAGTTGTCATATTTGTCGACATGAAGACTCACATAGTGGCGACGAAGGTTATATTCTTTCAGCACTGCAACATGCTCTGAACACACCAAACATACAGCTTTCCCATTCAATTCCGTGAATAAATAGGATGACCATTTTTCTTGGAACACTCTGCACTCTGCGTCCACTTTTCTCTTTTTTGACAGAGACATATTGGGGCAATGAGGGTGCCAAAGCACATAATGTTAAAAGTAGAAGCCGTAATAAATATCGCGGGCAAAACGAAGTAGCTCATTGGCTGCACGTGCTTGACCTACTTGCTCTGCCACGGTATAAACAGTTTGCTTGCTTAACACAATTGCTATTGCGCCATCCAGTGGACGCAATTGGAACATCAGTTTATTTTATTGAAAAATTGCAGAAGATAACCCTATTTGGTAAAAGACCAAGTCCATATTATGGCAAGAACAGCTCAAATAAGCTAAGTTAAATGACAGTCCACCATTACTTTAAGACATGAAGGTCAGTCAATACAGAACATTTCAAGAACTTTGAAAGTTTCTTCAAGTGCAGTCTCAAAAACCATCAAGCGATATGATGAAACTGGCTTTCATGAGGACCACCACAGGAATGGAAGACCCAAAGTTACCTCTGCTGCAGAGGATAAGTTCATTAGAGTTACCAGTCTCAGAAATTGCAGTCCAAATAAATGCTTCACAGAGTTCAAGTCACAGACACATCTCAACATCAACTGTTCAGAGGGGACTGTGTGAATCAGGCCTTCATGGTCGAATTGCTGCAAAGAAACCACTACTAAAGGACACCAATAAGAAGAAGAGACATGGTTGGGCCAAGAAACACGAGCAAATGACATTAGACCGGTGTAAATTTGTCCTTTGGTCTGGAGTCTGGAGAGATTTTTGGTTCCAACCGGCGTGTCTTTGTGAGACGCGGTGTGGGTGAACAGATGATCTCCGCATGTGTAGTTCCCACCGTAAAGAATGGAGGAGGAGGTGTTATGGTGTGGGGGTGCTTTGCTAGTGACACTGTCTGTGATTTATTTAGAATTCAAGGCACACTTAACCAGCATGGCTACCACAGCATTCTGCAGCGATACGCCAATCCATCTGGTTTGGGCTTAGTGGGACTATCATTTGTTTTTCAACAGGACAATGACCCAACACACCTCCAGGCTGTGTAAGGGCTATTTGACCAAGAAGGAGAGTGATGGAATGCTGCATCAGATGACCTGTCCTCCACAATCCCCCGACCTCAACCCAATTGAGATGGTTTGGGATGAGTCGGATGGCAGAGTGAAGGAAAAGCAGCCAACAAGTGCTAAGCATATGTGGGAACTCCTTCAAGACTGTTGGAAAAGCATTCCAGGTGAAGCTGCTTGAGAGAATGCCAAGAGTGTGCAAAGATGTCATCAAGGCAAAGGGTGGCTATTTAAAAAATCTCAAATATAACATATATTTTCAACACTTTTTTGCTTACTACAGGATTCCATATGTGTTATTTCATAGTTTTGATGTCTTCACTATTATTCTACAATGTTGAAAATAGTAAAAATAAAGAAAAACCCTTAAATGAGTATGTGTGTCCCTAACCTTTGACTGGTGCTGTATGTAAATAAGGTATTCAAAACTAACCTCTTTTTGCTTTGTCATTATGTTTTTGTTCATTATTATTATTATTATTATTATTATTATTAATATATTTGTTGTACTTTTTACCCCTTTTTCTCCCCAATTGGTAGTTAGTCTTGTCACATCGCTGCAACTCCCTGTGGTCAGTGATTTTGAAGGAGTCAGGCGCAGGAGGGTAAATCATAGAATAAAAGGGTTTATTCCGAAAACACAGTGGTACACAGCAATGCGTCAAACACTCCAATGCGTGAATCAGGCGCACTGGGAAACAACAAGGCACACAGGGAATATCCCGGTGATACAAAATACAAAGAGCTCCACCGAGCTAATCTAACCTCCACAATAAACAATCACACACAAAGACAAGGGGGCAGAGGGAACACTTATACAGGTACTGATGAGGGGATATGAACCAGGTGTGTGTAATAAACAAGACAAAACAAATGGAATGATGAGATGAGGAGAGGCAGTGGCTAGAAGGCTGGTGACGACAAACGCCGAAACCTGCCCGAACAAGGAGAGGAGGCAGCTTTGGAGGAAGTCGTGAAACTCCCGTACGGACTCAGGAGAGGCGAAGGTCGAGAGCCATGCGTCCTCCGAAAAACTGCTTCTTGACACACTGCTCGCTTAACACGGAAGCCAGCCGCACCAATGGGTCGGAGGAAACAGTGACCGAAGTCAGCGTGTATGCACCCGGCCCGCCACAAGAAGTCGCTAGAGCGCGATGGGACAAGGACATCCCGGCCGGCCAAACCCTCCCCAAACCTGGACGACGCTGGGCCAATTGTGCGGCGCCTCATGGGTCTCCCAGTCGTGGCTGGCTGCGACACAGCCTGGGATTGAACCCGGGTCTGTAGTGACGCCTCCAGTGTCTTAGAACGCTGTGCCACTCGGGAGGACCCATTATGGGGTATTGTGTGTATATTGATTATTTAAAAAAAAAAAAAAAAAAAAAATGCTATCAATTTTAGAATAAGGCTGTAACGTAACAACATGTGGAAAAAGTAAAAGGGTCTGAATACTTTCCGAATGCATTGTATATATTATAGGTACTTAGCTTTTTTAGTTGTATTAGTAATTGTAGCAGTAGTTTTTATTAGTTGTAGGCCTATTAGTAGTTTTTTATGTCACTGTGACAACACACAGCCAGACTGAAAGCCCACGTGGCAACGACAGGAACTGACATGACATGTCAGTCTAAATTGGCATGAAGTTAGCCTTGTCCCACATCTGTTTGTGCTATCTTACCATCTCATTGTCAATGATATTGTCAATGTAAATAATGCCTGTAGGAGTTGGCAAGAGAGCACAAACAGACTGGCAGTCAGGCTAGCATTATACAGCAATACTTTCTTACGGCTGCAACAATGTGCATTTGGTTTAATCCAAGATGTTTACAGTACGAAGAAAAAATTATACTTCACAGAATAATGACATTCACTGACAGAATCTATCAAAAAGCAGTTGTTCCACATAATCTGTTTTCAAATGTCTGCTACAGAATGTGCTGCACTATCAAATAAAGAGGAAGTCACTGTAAATATCTCCCCACTCTCTCTAGTGCAGGGGTGTCAAACTCATTTTAGCTCAGGGGCCACATGGAGGAAAATCTATTCCCAAGTGGGCCGGACCGGAAAAATCATGGTATATATAACTTAAAAACAACAACTTCAGATTGTTTTCTTTGTTTTAATACGATCAACATACAACATAAAGCTGGAGCCTGAGGACAGTGTGTCCAAAATAGTACAAGCACAACATCACTATTAATCATAAAACACATCAAGTTTATTTGAAAATTCTAAAGAAAAAGAACACACAAACACACAATGCCTCAGTGATTAACAGAACTGTTTCACAGATCACAGAACTATATCAGGGTGTCATTTCTCAGGCAGAAGTGTAGATAAAAATAATGAAATCCTGTTTCCCAATCAAGTGCAAGAACCACAGAGTCAAGAATAGGTTAAATATACAAATAAAATAAAATCAATTAAAAACAATAGCACATCAACATAAAAACATATAAACATAAAGCTGGAGCCTGAGGACAGTGTCCAAAAGCACAACATCACTATTAATCATAAAACACCTCAAGTTATTTGAAAGTTCTGAGGACAAAGAACACACAAACACACAATGCCTCAGTGATTAACAGAACTGTTTCACAGATCACAGAACTATATCAGGGTGTCATTTCTCAGGCAGAAATGTAGATACAAATAATGAAATCCTGTTCCCCAAACAAGTGCAAGAACCACAGAGTCAAGAATAGGTTAAATATACAAATAAAATAAAACCAATTAAAAACAATAGCACATCAACATAAAAACATATAAACATAAATCTGAAAGCGTTGCTCAAATTCCCGTAACAGTCCCGTTATTTTATCTTTGAACCGCTTCATGTCTGCCACATGTTGGGTCGCGCACACATTTTTCAGACAGGGGAAGTGAGCTGCATCACCACCGGCAAGTTGCGTCTCCCACAATGACAGCTTTAACTTGAAAGAACGTATGCTGTCATAATACTGCGTGACAACTTTGTTGCGGCCTTGCAGCTGTTTGTTCAAGTTATTCAGGTGCTCTGTAACATCCACCATAAATGCAAGGTCCTGCATCCATTCTGCGGAATGAGATTCTAACACTGGTTTGCCCTTTTCTTCCATGAACTGTTCAATTTCTTCTCGTAAATCAATGAAACGCCTCAGCACAGCACCTCGGCTTAACCATCTTACCTCAGTGTGGTATGGCAGGCCATAGATGTGGTCTTTCTCTCTGAGAAGGCTGTCAAACTGACGGTGATTCAGGCTTCTGGATCGGATGAAATTAACAGTTTGGATGACCACCTTCATGACGTTATCCATCTTTAATGACTTGCAACACAAAGCCTCCTGGTGCAAAATACAGTGAAAAGTCAAAAAATCACGTCCTCCATTTGCAGATTGCACTTTCTCTCTGAACTTTGTCACAACGCCTGCTTTTTTCCCGATCATTGAGGGCGCACCATCTGTAGCCAGGCTGACAGCGCGGGACCAGTCCACTCCGACCCTGTCCAGCGCGCCGACGAGTGCGGTAAAAATATCAGCTGCTGTCGTTGTATCTGTCATCGGCACCAACTCCACGAACTCCTCGGTGACGGTCAATGTGTCATCAACTCCGCGGATGAAAATGGCCAGTTGTGCAACATCTGTAATGTCCGTGCTTTCATCAATTGCAACCGAAAACGCAATAAATGACTTTACTTTTTGCTTCAACTGGCTGTCCAAATCCACTGAAAGATCGGAAATCCTGTCTGCAACTGTGTTTCTTGTCAGGCTAATATTTGCAAAAGCCTGCCGCTTTTCAGGGCACACAATCTCCGCTGCCTTCATCATGCATGTTTTTACAAATTCACCCTCACTAAATGGTTTTGAAGCCACTGCGATTTCATTAGCAATGAGGTAGCTAGCTTTCACTGCAGCGTCACTGATGTCTCGGCTGTGAGTAAACACAGACTGCTGTTTCTTCAGACCCGCCAACAGTTCATTCACCTTCTCTCATCTCCGCTGTCCTTGAAAGTTGTCATATTTGTCGGCATGAAGACTCACATAGTGGCGACGAAGGTTATATTCTTTCAGCACTGCAACATGCTCTGAACACACCAAACATACAGCTTTCCCATTCAATTCCGTGAATAAATAGGATGACCATTTTTCTTGGAAAACTCTGCACTCTGCGTCCACTTTTCTCTTTTTTGACAGAGACATATTGGGGCAATGAGGGTGCCAAAGCACATAATGTTAAAAGTAGAAGCCGTAATAAATATCGCGGGCAAAACGAAGTAGCTCATTGGCTGCACGTGCTTGACCTACTTGCTCTGCCCCGGTATAAACAGTTTGCTTGCTTAACACAATTGCTATTGCGCCATCCAGTGGACGCAATTGGAACATCAGTTTATTTTATTGAAAAATTGCAGAAGATAACCCTATTTGGTAAAAGACCAAGTCCATATTATGGCAAGAACAGCTCAAATAAGCTAAGTTAAATGACAGTCCATCATTACTTTAAGACATGAAGGTCAGTCAATACAGAACATTTCAAGAACTTTGAAAGTTTCTTCAAGTGCAGTCTCAAAAACCATCAAGCGCTATGATGAAACTGGCTTTCATGAGGACCACCACAGGAATGGAAGACCCAAAGTTACCTCTGCTGCAGAGGATAAGTTCATTAGAGTTACAGCGTCAGAAATTGCAGCCCAAATAAATGCTTCACAGAGTTCAAGTCACAGACACATCTCAACATCAACTGTTCAGAGGGGACTGTGTGAATCAGGCCTTCATGGTCGAATTGCTGCAAAGAAACCACTACTAAAGGACACCAATAAGAAGAAGAGACCTGGTTGGGCCAAGAAACACGAGCAAATGACATTAGACCGGTGTAAATTTGTCCTTTGGTCTGGAGTCTGGAGAGATTTTTGGTTCCAACCGGCGTGTCTTTGTGAGACGCGGTGTGGGTGAACAGATGATCTCCGCATGTGTAGTTCCCACCGTAAAGAATGGAGGAGGAGGTGTTATGGTGTGGGGGTGCTTTGCTAGTGACACTGTCTGTGATTTATTTAGAATTCAAGGCACACTTAACCAGCATGGCTACCACAGCATTCTGCAGCGATACGCCAATCCATCTGGTTTGGGCTTAGTGGGACTATCATTTGTTTTTCAACAGGACAATGACCCAACACACCTCCAGGCTGTGCAAGGGCTATTTGACCGAGAAGGAGAGTGATGGAGTGCTGCATCAGATGACCTGTCCTCCACAATCCCCCGACCTCAACCCAATTGAGTTGGTTTGGGATGAGTCGGATGGCAGAGTGAAGGAAAAGCAGCCAACAAGTGCTAAGCATATGTGGGAACTCCTTCAAGACTGTTGGAAAAGCATTCCAGGTGAAGCTGCTTGAGAGAATGCCAAGAGTGTGCAAAGCTGTCATCAAGGCAAAGAATGGCTATTTTAAGAATCTCAAATATAAAATATATTTTCAACACTTTTTTGCTTACTACAGGATTCCATATGTGTTATTTCATAGTTTTGATGTCTTCACTATTATTCTACAATTTTGAAAATAGTAAAAATAAAGAAAAACCCTTAAATGAGTATGTGTGTCCCTAACCTTTGACTGGTGCTGTATGTAAATAAGGTATTCAAAACTAACCTCTTTTTGCTTTGTCATTATGTTTTTGTTCATTATTATTATTATTATTATTATTATTATTAATATATTTGTTGTACTTTTTACCCCTTTTTCTCCCCAATTGGTAGTTAGTCTTGTCACATCGCTGCAACTCCCTGTGGTCATGTCATGAGCCTCTCACTCCACCGGGTTACCACCTTAATTTTCTTCCACTCTGCTCACCACTCTCTCTACTCAGCCTAACTAGCTCCACCTGTCCCTGCTCTGCTCTGCTCTAATTACTCTGCCAGCTGCGCTGCATTACCCACTACCTCTCCCAGTATTTAAGGCCCTGTCTTTCAGCTCTCCGGTGTCAGATCGTCTGCAAAGCTCACACCCGGAACCTGTTTGCTCGCGCTTCTGGCTCACCCTGGTTTTGTGACCCCGGACCTGCCTGAATTTTTGGATACTCTTCTGCCCCAGGAGATCCAGACCTGCTTCTGCCATAACGACTCCTGACTACTCTTCAATCCCGGTAACTCTGACCAGCCTTCTGCCTTGCTACTACGTATTTTGGATTTCCCTTGAACTGTACTGCTGCCTTGTTTCATTCCGCCCTGTTGTGTCTGTGTCTCCCCCCCCCCAGGACTTCTGGACCACCCACCACCGGCTTCATAGGACGCATCGCTGCCACTGGGGGGGGCACAGACCCAGCACATTGGACGGGATCCCTGTTACCCCTGGAGCCTTCATTCACTCCCTACTTCCCTTTTCCCTTAAGTTTTAATAAACTTTCTGGTGTGACGCAATTGTGGTCCTCTGGTCGTCTGTCTGAACCGTGACAGTACGATCTGACCATTATGGACTCAGCGCACACTTTCCCCGACATGGAAACCGATGAGCATGAGCAGCAGTTCCAGCAGCAGCAACAACACCTCGCCATGATCATTCAACTCCTCACCAACCTTACCCCAGCCAGTCTGCCCACCAGCCCTGCCCCCGAGTTACCTGCCCCGGTCATTGCAGCCGCTGCTCCGGAACCCAAGATTGGAAACCCCGAGCGGTTCAACGGCGATTCAACCCAGGTCCGGCCATTCCTGACTAGCTGCCGACTTCAGTTCTCCTTGCAGCCAAGGACCTTCGCCACGGAGGGGGCTAAAGTTGGGTATGCCATCACTCACCTGACGGGCCGAGCTCGACTCTGGGGAACAGCAGAGTTCGAACGTCAAACCCCCGCATGTGCAACCTTCGACCTGTTTGCTGAGGAGATGCTGAAGGTGTTTGACCTGGATTCACCAACCGCAGAGGCGTCTCGTGAACTGTTCAGTATTCGACAAGGCAGACGTACAGTCGCAGACCATTCCATCGACTTCCGAACCCTGGCTAGACGAAGTTCTTGGAACACACCATCGTTGGTGGACGCGTTCTTCCATAGTTTGGCTGACTATATCAAGGACGAGTTGGTCTCCCATGAACTGCCTTCCACTCTTGATGAAGCCATCGCACTGACTGTCAGGATCGACAGAAGGATACAGACCCGTCGTCGTGAGAGGGGGCGCCAAGGTCCACCTACTACCGGCATTCGGAGAGATCCGACTGGGCTCCTGTCATCTACTGCCACTCACCCAGGTCAGCTTGATCAGTCTGAGCCTATGGAGATTGGGCGAGCCTCTCTCACTCCTGCAGAGCGCCAGCGCCGCTTCACCTCAAACCTCTGCCTCTATTGTGGAGGTGATGGACATCGTGTGGTAACCTGCCCTTTAAAGGGCCGAAGCTCACCGGGCATAGGGGGAGTCCGGTTGAGTTCAATGACCATCCAGTCCTCCGACCGCAAACCCCTGCTGCAAGTTCACCTCCGCCTCTCTGACTCAACTCACACCCTGGCTGCTCTGGTGGATTCTGGCGCCGAAGCCAACATAATGGACATCAAGCTGGCACGCCAACTGGGACTGGAGAACCTCCGTTTGACACCTCCTATTCCTGCCCGGGCACTGGACGGACACTTACTCGGATCGGTCACTCATGTCACGGCCCCGGTCTCGATGGGTCTGTCCGGAAACCATCAAGAAACTATCCAGTTTCACCTGCTCCCCTCTCCAGGCCAACCCCTCATCCTGGGTTACCCATGGCTCCGCCGGCACAACCCTCAGCTCGACTGGGTGACCGGGGTGATCAGGGAGTGGGGAGAGGACTGCCACCGAACCTGCCTGCTTGCTGCCGCACTACCCCCTCGGCCAGTACCTACTAACTCCGCTCCTGACCTCTCCAATGTCCCAGAATGCTACCATGGTCTCAGAGAGGTGTTTAACAAAGCAAGAGCCACATCTCTGCCCCCTCACCGACCGTACGACTGTGCCATCGACCTCCTCCCTGGAACAGCCCCTCCAAAGGGTCGTCTTTATTCGTTGTCTGCTCCTGAAAGAAAGTCCATGGAGGACTACATCAATGGCTCTCTGTCCGCAGGATTAATCCGTTCATCTTCATCTCCTGCTGGTGCTGGCTTCTTCTTTGTGGGGAAGAAGGACGGATCTCTTCGCCCCTGCATCGACTACAGGGGACTCAACGACATCACAGTGAAAAACCGTTACCCTCTGCCTCTGCTCACCTCTGCTTTTGAGTTGCTCCAGGGAGCCACTGTTTTTACCAAGTTGGATCTCAGAAACGCTTACCACCTAGTGCGGATCCGGGAGGGAGATGAATGGAAAACCGCATTCAATACACCAACCGGCCACTACGAGTATCTGGTTATGCCTTTTGGCCTCACCAATGCTCCTGCTGTGTTCCAGGCTCTAGTGAATGATGTACTGCGGGACATGTTAAACAAGTTTGTCTTCGTTTACCTGGATGACATCTTAATCTACTCCAGAAACCTGTCTGAACACACCCGCCATGTCCAGCAAGTCCTTCATCGCCTTCTGGAGAATTCCCTCTACGCCAAGGCAGAGAAATGTGAGTTTCACGTCAAGACAGTGGCCTTCCTGGGGTACATAGTGGCAGAGGGAAGTATCCAAATGGATCCTGCCAAAGTATCAGCAGTCACTTCATGGCCAGTTCCGGAGAACAGAAAGAAGCTGCAACAGTTTCTGGGGTTTGCTAACTTCTATAGAAAGTTTATCCGGAACTACAGTACCGTTGCTGCCCCTCTCACTGCTCTAACCAGCACCAAGCAACCCTTCACCTGGACCCCAGCAGCTGACAAAGCCTTCAGTACCCTCAAGGTGAGGTTCACCTCCGCTCCCATCCTCCAGATGCCTGATGTGGACCGGCAATTCATTGTGGAGGTGGACGCCTCGGATGTGGGAGTTGGTGCTGTGATTTCTCAGTGGGCTGCGGAGGATAGGAAGCTCCATCCCTGTGCCTTTTTCTCACGTCGGTTGTCCCCCTCTGAGTGCAATTACGACATAGGGAACCGTGAGCTGCTGGCTGTGAAGCTTGCCTTGGAGGAGTGGCGTCACTGGCTGGAGGGGTCCACCATTCCATTTCTCGTTTGGACCGATCATAAGAACTTGGAGTACATCCGCACGGCCAAACGGTTGAACTCCAGGCAGTCCCGCTGGGCCCTGTTCTTCACCAGGTTTAATTTCACTCTGTCATACCGGCCTGGATCACGCAACACCAAGCCAGACGCCCTCTCCCGTCAATTCCAGAAGGATGACACCCCCTCCAAGGACCCTGTGTCGATTCTGCCAAGTCCCTGCATCGTTGCAGCTCTGACCTGGGCTGTTGAGGAACAGGTGCTGGAGGCTCTCCGTAACCAGCCAGGTCCCAGCACTTGCCCAGCTGACCGCCTTTTTGTCCCCGAAGACCTGAGGTCCCAGGTCGTTCAGTGGGGACATGACTCCCGCCTAGCTTGTCACCCTGGCTCCACCCGCACTTACAACCTGCTCGCCCAGAGGTTCTGGTGGCCCTCTCTGAGAAAGGATGTACGGGAATTCGTCCAAGCCTGCCCCATCTGCAACCAACACAAGTCGTCCTGCCAGCCCCCAGCCGGATTGCTGCAGCCCCTGCCTGTGCCCAGACGTCCCTGGTCTCACATCGCCCTTGACTTTGTCACGGGGCTGCCCCCTTCAAGGGGCATGACCGTCATTCTCACCATAGTTGACCGTTTCAGCAAGATGGCACACTTCATTCCCCTCCCCAAGCTCCCAACCGCCAAGGAGACCGCCCAGGTGGTCCTGGAACACGTCTTCCGGATCCACGGACTGCCAAAGGATGTAGTTTCTGACCGTGGTCCACAATTCTCCTCCGCTTTTTGGAAGGAGTTCTGTCACCTGCTGGGAGCCACAGTCAGTCTGACTTCCGGATTCCATCCCCAATCCAATGGGCAGTCAGAGCGGGCTAATCAGGAGCTCGAGAAGGCACTGCGATGCATGACTTCACGCAACCCCCACTCCTGGTCGCAGCAATTGACATGGGTGGAGTACGCACACAATTCTCTGACCTGCTCTGCCATCGGTATGTCCCCTTTCCAATGTGTTTATGGATACCAGCCTCCTCTATTTGCCAGCCAGGAAGAGGAGGTTACTTGCCCATCTGCACTTGCTTTTGCCCGTCGATGTCGCCGCACCTGGTCACAAGCCCGAGCCACACTCCTCAGATCCGTTGCCAGCTACACTACCGGGGCCAACCGTCGGAGAATTCCTGCTCCCACCTACCATGTTGGTCAAAGGGTGTGGTTGTCATCGAAGAACCTGCCACTCAGGGTGGAGTCGCAGAAGCTGGCACCTCGGTTCATTGGCCCATTCCCTATCATAAGAGTGATTAGCCCAACTGCTGTCCGGCTCCAACTGCCTAATTCCCTGAGGGTGCACCCCACTTTCCATGTGTCTAAGATTAAGCCCATCCATGAGAGTCCGCTGGTCCCTGCTGCGCCTTGTCCTCCTCCTCCACGGCTCGTCGATGGTGGTCTGGTTTACACCGTCCGCCGCCTGCTTCGGTCCAGACGGAGGGGTAGGGGTCTCCAGTACCTCATTGACTGGGAGGGCTATGGACCTGAGGAAAGGACCTGGGTGCCAGCTAGTCGGATTGTGGATAGGACTCTCATCACCGCTTTCCACCAACGGCATCCTGATCAACCTGCAATCCGTAGGGGCCGCCCCAGAGGGGTCCCTAACCATCCTGCCCGCTCGGCTTCCTGTCCTGTGCCTGATCCTGTCTCGGGACCTGTCCCATCTCCCGACCACGGCCCTCCGGCTTCCTCCGAGGATGAGGACGTTCACTCGGACCGTTCGGAGGAGTTCTAGCCCTCCTCCGGCTCCCCTCCTCCCGCCC
This sequence comes from Coregonus lavaretus, assembly GCF_964263955.1. NCBI lineage: Eukaryota > Metazoa > Chordata > Actinopteri > Salmoniformes > Salmonidae > Coregonus > Coregonus lavaretus. Next base: position 16,114,954 of record NC_140021.1, on the reverse strand, counting down.
GGCATGGTGTTGCTCTTGGGACTTCTGGGGCCGTCCCTTGGGGGGGGGGGTTCTGTCATGAGCCTCTCACTCCACCGGGTTACCACCTTAATTTTCTTCCACTCTGCTCACCACTCTCTCTACTCAGCCTAACTAGCTCCACCTGTCCCTGCTCTGCTCTGCTCTAATTACTCTGCCAGCTGCGCTGCATTACCCACTACCTCTCCCAGTATTTAAGGCCCTGTCTTTCAGCTCTCCGGTGTCAGATCGTCTGCAAAGCTCACACCCGGAACCTGTTTGCTCGCGCTTCTGGCTCACCCTGGTTTTGTGACCCCGGACCTGCCTGAATTTTTGGATACTCTTCTGCCCCAGGAGATCCAGACCTGCTTCTGCCATAACGACTCCTGACTACTCTTCAATCCCGGTAACTCTGACCAGCCTTCTGCCTTGCTACTACGTATTTTGGATTTCCCTTGAACTGTACTGCTGCCTTGTTTCATTCCGCCCTGTTGTGTCTGTGTCTCCCCCCCCCCAGGACTTCTGGACCACCCACCACCGGCTTCATAGGACGCATCGCTGCCACTGGGGGGGGCACAGACCCAGCACATTGGACGGGATCCCTGTTACCCCTGGAGCCTTCATTCACTCCCTACTTCCCTTTTCCCTTAAGTTTTAATAAACTTTCTGGTGTGACGCAATTGTGGTCCTCTGGTCGTCTGTCTGAACCGTGACAGGTCAGTGATTTTGAAGGAGTCAGGCGCAGGAGGGTAAATCATAGAATAAAAGGGTTTATTCCGAAAACACAGTGGTACACAGCAATGCGTCAAACACTCCAATGCGTGAATCAGGCGCACTGGGAAACAACAAGGCACACAGGGAATATCCCGGTGATACAAAATACAAAGAGCTCCACCGAGCTAATCTAACCTCCACAATAAACAATCACACACAAAGACAAGGGGGCAGAGGGAACACTTATACAGGTACTGATGAGGGGATATGAACCAGGTGTGTGTAATAAACAAGACAAAACAAATGGAATGATGAGATGAGGAGAGGCAGTGGCTAGAAGGCTGGTGACGACAAACGCCGAAACCTGCCCGAACAAGGAGAGGAGGCAGCTTTGGAGGAAGTCGTGAAACTCCCGTACGGACTCAGGAGAGGCGAAGGTCGAGAGCCATGCGTCCTCCGAAAAACTGCTTCTTGACACACTGCTCGCTTAACACGGAAGCCAGCCGCACCAATGGGTCGGAGGAAACAGTGACCGAAGTCAGCGTGTATGCACCCGGCCCGCCACAAGAAGTCGCTAGAGCGCGATGGGACAAGGACATCCCGGCCGGCCAAACCCTCCCCAAACCTGGACGACGCTGGGCCAATTGTGCAGCGCCTCATGGGTCTCCCAGTCGTGGCTGGCTGCGACACAGCCTGGGATTGAACCCGGGTCTGTAGTGACGCCTCCAGTGTCTTAGAACGCTGTGCCACTCGGGAGGACCCATTATGGGGTATTGTGTGTATATTGATTATTTAAAAAAAAAAAAAAAAAAAAAATGCTATCAATTTTAGAATAAGGCTGTAACGTAACAACATGTGGAAAAAGTAAAAGGGTCTGAATACTTTCCGAATGCATTGTATATATTATAGGTACTTAGCTTTTTTAGTTGTATTAGTAATTGTAGCAGTAGTTTTTATTAGTTGTAGGCCTATTAGTAGTTTTTTATGTCACTGTGACAACACACAGCCAGACTGAAAGCCCACGTGGCAACGACAGGAACTGACATGACATGTCAGTCTAAATTGGCATGAAGTTAGCCTTGTCCCACATCTGTTTGTGCTATCTTACCATCTCATTGTCAATGATATTGTCAATGTAAATAATGCCTGTAGGAGTTGGCAAGAGAGCACAAACAGACTGGCAGTCAGGCTAGCATCATACAGCAATACTTTCTTACGGCTGCAACAATGTGCATTTGGTTTAATCCAAGATGTTTACAGTACGAAGAAAAAATTATATCAGGGTGTCATTTCTCAGGCAGAAATGTAGATAAAAATAATGAAATCCTGTTCCCCAAACAAGTGCAAGAACCACAGAGTCAAGAATAGGTTAAATATACAAATAAAATAAAATCAATTAAAAACAATAGCACATCAACATAAAAACATATAAACATAAATCTGAAAGCGTTGCTCAAACTCCCGTAACAGTCCCGTTATTTTATCTTTGAACCGCTTCATGTCTGCCACATGTTGGGTCGCGCACACATTTTTCAGACAGGGGAAGTGAGCTGCATCACCACCGGCAAGTTGCGTCTCCCACAATGACAGCTTCAACTTGAAAGAACGTATGCTGTCATAATACTGCGTGACAACTTTGTTGCGCCCTTGCAGCTGTTTGTTCAAGTTATTCAGGTGCTCTGTAACATCCACCATAAATGCAAGGTCCTACATCCATTCTGCGGAATGAAATTCTAACACTGGTTTGCCCTTTTCTTCCATGAACTGTTCAATTTCTTCTCGTAAATCAAAGAAACGCCTCAGCACAGCACCTCGGCTTTACCATCTTACCTCAGTGTGGTATGGCAGGCCATAGATGTGGTATTTCTCTCTGAGAAGGCTGTCAAACTGACGGTGATTCAGGCTTCTGGATCGGATGAAATTAACAGTTTGGATGACCACCTTCATGACGTTATCCATCTTTAATGACTTGCAATACAAAGCCTCCTGGTGCAAAATACAGTGAAAAGTCAAAAAATCACGTCCTCCATTTGCAGATTGCACTTTCTCTCTGAACTTTGTCACAACGCCTGCTTTTTTCCCGATCATTGAGGGCGCACCATCTGTAGCCAGGCTGACAGCGCGGGACCAGTCCACTCCGACCCTGTCCAGCGCGCCGACGAGTGCGGTAAAAATATCAGCTGCTGTCGTTGTATCTGTCATCGGCACCAACTCCACGAACTCCTCGGTGACGGTCAATGTGTCATCAACTCCGCGGATGAAAATGGCCAGTTGTGCAACATCTGTAATGTCCGTGCTTTCATCAATTGCAACCGAAAACGCAATAAATGACTTTACTTTTTGCTTCAACTGGCTGTCCAAATCCACTGAAAGATTGGAAATCCTGTCTGCAACTGTGTTTCTTGTCAGGCTGATATTTGCAAAAGCCTGCCGCTTTTCATGGCACACAATCTCCGCTGCCTTCATCATGCATGTTTTTACAAATTCACCCTCACTAAATGGTTTTGAAGCCACTGCGATTTCATTAGCAATGAGGTAGCTAGCTTTCACTGCAGCGTCACTGATGTCTCGGCTGTGAGTAAACACAGACTGCTGTTTCTTCAGACCCGCCAACAGTTCATTCACCTTCTCTCATCTCCGCTGTCCTTGAAAGTTGTCATATTTGTCGACATGAAGACTCACATAGTGGCGACGAAGGTTATATTCTTTCAGCACTGCAACATGCTCTGAACACACCAAACATACAGCTTTCCCATTCAATTCCGTGAATAAATAGGATGACCATTTTTCTTGGAACACTCTGCACTCTGCGTCCACTTTTCTCTTTTTTGACAGAGACATATTGGGGCAATGAGGGTGCCAAAGCACATAATGTTAAAAGTAGAAGCCGTAATAAATATCGCGGGTAAAACGAAGTAGCTCATTGGCTGCACGTGCTTGACCTACTTGCTCTGCCCCGGTATAAACAGTTTGCTTGCTTAACACAATTGCTATTGCGCCATCCAGTGGATGCAATTGGAACAGCAGTTTATTTTACTGAAAAATTGCAGTGCATTTTTATACTTTACAAATATTATAATTTTTTTTAAATCATCTCGCGGGCCGGATTAAACCCGTTTGCGGGCCTGATCCGGCCCGCGGGCCGGACGTTTGACACCCCTGCTCTAGTGTCTCCTATCACAAAGACAAGAGGAGAGCTCCCTCCCTATCAATATCTCTCCTAACGCCATCTGCCTCCGCTACAGTTCAGCTACAGCAGTACGTAGAAGATCATATAATTAATTTATAGATCCAAACACTCTGTCAAACAGCATTAACATTATATACTATTTGTGACTTGTTTCAGGAAACTAGGCATATGTCGCTCATCACTGCTTCACATGAGAGGCATTTGAATGTAAACATTCATTTTTTATCAGAATTCGTTTTTTTGCAGGAATGCCTTCTGGAACATGTGAACTTTAATGTGCCTTAATAACAGATGTGTATGCCATCTGTAAATATGAATAAAAAAAATTACATTACAAGCCTAGTTGGTTTAGCCACGGAAAAAGACAGGAATCTTCCCGCTAGCCATGATTGGCTGAGATAATGGATGGGCTGGACATGCCGAGAGATGAGTTTGGATTGGTATGCCATGTAGCATGCTTCTGTCTATAACATGAGCTGCTCAGTATGTGTAGGTAATCCTTTCTAACTGGGCTTTTTTGAAAGATGCTCTCCACTTTCTGGAGGACCGAGTTTTGAAATCAGTGGAAGGTCCGGTGGAAGCGGAGTATGATAGCAAAGGAGATGGAGAAAATTCTGGCGTTTGATAGCAAATATGTGGAGGGAGTCGAAAAGAGAACACACAGAAGGCTGTTATATAAAACACCTGTCTCCAGATTACATCTTCAAACTAAGGGCAACCATGGTATCAATGACAGATGGGGAGAAGCGTTCGTCCATGTATTCGGGTAAGTGAGTCTAGCTAGCTACATTTTCAGATATTATACGTTTCTACTCTCCTTAAAGAGATGGGTGGGGCTAAGGCTTAAGAGGGTGTGAATGATGCTGAATGGTTGTAGACAAAGAAGAGCTCTCCAGTAGGTGTACCAAAACATTCAAGGGCCATTTTCTCAAAAGTGGAGTTACCAGTTTATCAACTTTCAAAGCAGAATTACTTTCCCATTGTCCCTCAACTGTAGTGTATGATATATCGTTTGCCAGGGATGGAAACTCAAGTCTGAGACTCGGACTGGAGTCGCACTTAAGTTGCAAAGAAAATGACTTGCGACTTGACTTAGACTTGTGATCAATTGACTTGAGACTTGACTTGGACTCTAGATGAGAGACTTGTGAACAATGCAAGTCAGTACTGGGATATGTTTTTGTTGGGCATTCTGTCAGATGACATGGAACAGGCAGCATTGTAACACAGAGAAAATAGTTTAATACAGAGGGCTGAAAAGCGTTCTAGAACGTCTGCGTCATTTGTACGTCACTGTAGTACTACAGCTAAACAATCGTAATCAGCAACAACGTCATCAGGTGGTGAGGCTTTCGTTATTAAATTTGCAGTATAATGCCAGTGGCAAAAAACGAAATGCTGTTTGCAAAAGTTGTGGAATTAACATTAAAGATGCTGGCGCAACTACATCTAACTTCATCCAACATTTGAAAACTCACCGCGAAAGGTCAGTTAGGCTAGCTAGCTAACAACGTTACAATGTGGTTAGACTAATAATAGCCTGTTTAGCATATACAGTAGCTAGCTTTCTTGTGTGTCATCTTTTAGCTAACTGGAAATGTATTACTGCCGAATATTTCTTGAAAGGTTAAGAGGTGGGTTGTCAGCTAGCTAGGCATACTTGATAGCAGTGATTATTAAATTACATCTCGGCGATATGCATATCACTCTGAGATTTAATATACTTTCTGTTGTAGCCTGGTCCTAGGAAGTAACTTAGTATAAAACGAGAGTTCAAAGCATGCAACTTCTTGGATATTTCTGCTGAAAAATCCCATAGACCATATATATTTGTTTGTGTCCTTGTACTTCCATCTCAAGTCAGCAACAACTATCCATCATGTTGTTCATCTGCAGGTTCACTGAATTCTGCAAAGCAAACGTGGCCATTGCAGGGACAGAAGGACAGAGCAGCATTGACTCATTCTTGACCACCACAGGTGTCCATGTGTACAGCCAGGGCCACCCCAGGAAGAAGGCCATAACAGAGGCTATACTGCAAGACCTGATCATTTCCTGCAACCTGCCTATGTCCTTAGTGGACAACCCTCACTTTAGGCATTTCATGTCAGTGGTAGATGACAAATATAGACCAGTAAGTAGGCCCACGTTGACCAGGTGCCTGCATGACTTAACACTGAACAAAGAGGCTACAATCAAAAGTACCCTAGAGAAGACAGAATCAGTGTATGTCACTGTAGATATATGGACTGACAGGACCATGAGGGGCTTCATGGGAGTAACGGCCCATTACATGGCCATGGAAGATTAAAAAAAACTCCCAGACTGGAGTCAGTTCTGTTGAGCTGTGATAGATTCACAGGGTCACACACTGGGGAAAGAATCAGTGATACATTTGAAGTAATATGTGTTAATTTTGGCATAAAACATAAATTATATTATATCATATGTGATAACGCTGCAAATATGAAAAAGGCCTTCACAGTTTGTTTCCCCAAAGCAAGCAATGATCATGATGATGATGATGATGTGGATAACCCCAGACTATGGGAAGAATTTGTTGAAGAGTACAAACCTGATGTTGAAGCTATCCATACCAACTGCAGGCAACAGCGCTTACAGTGTTTTGCCCATTCATTACAACTGGTGATTAGAGATGGACTAAAGGAAACAAAAATCATAAACAGTGTGATGGCTAAAGTAACTAAACTTTGCAGCTTACTACATACTACCTGTGGTCTGAAAGAAGCATTTGAAGCTGAGTTCGGAGCCAATCAAGGTATCCCTGTTGCTGTGTCTACCAGATGGAATTCCATCCTCCGGCTTGTTAAAGCAGTCACCAATCTGAATCAACAAAGCCTCAATACTCTACTTGAGGCCCAAGGACACAAAGAGCTCTGCTTATCACCAAGGGAATGGAGCCAGCTATTGGAGCTAGTGGACATTTTGGACCCTTTTGTCCAGGCCACCGACCTTACTCAGGGGGAGAAAGCGGTGACTCTCAGTGATGCCCTTCCTTGTGCACTGTCACTCAACTATCATCTGCAAAGTATACTGAGCACAAGTCGTCACCTAGTCAAGCACTGCAGCAGTCACTCAAACGCCGATTCCAGGGGGTGTTTGTGAATGTCAGAATGGAGCACTCGGATGAACAGGCAACAAAAGTCAATTTGATGACAATGTATACATAATGGCTGCACTGCTGGACCCATCTTTCTGCCTGTTCTGGCTTGATCATGATGTCCTCATACCACATGAAGATAAAGCTGAATTGAAGGAGAGTCTGATTGGTAGGTACAATGCATTGCAACATGCAACGTTTTCTATGTCACTTGCATTCAAATAATAATGATTTTCTTTTCATGTATAATGTATACTGTTATATGCTTGATGATATATATAATTTTATGACATGTCTTCAGACCTTGTTTTGGCTGAGGCACGGAAAGTCATCTGTCAGAGCAGAGATTATTCGCTACATTCAAGTATCTTCTGATTGCTTGGATTTTTTGAGAATCCATGCAAAAGCCATTCCAAGGCTCAAGCAGGTAGCAATGACAGTGTTGGCTGTGCCTGCCACCAGTGCCCCAGTGGAGAGAGTGTTTAGTCATGGAGGCCTCATCATGCGCCCTCATCATGCCAGGCTCAGTGCAAGAACGCTGACAAACTTGATCTTTCTGAAATGTAACCTGTCTGCACCAGAAATGTTCTCTGTCTTAGGGCACAGGACGTAATTTGCCACTTGTTCAGGAAATTGTATTGTGTCCAGGTCAGTAAGTATATTTTAGGGATAAAGGTAATTACATTTGATGTATAGGACACTTTAGTAGTGCAGTTATTGAACTGGTTTACATTCATACTTGTCATTTATCTTCCCTCACCTACAGATGTTCTGTTTGTGTGACAGAATGAAGTGAAATACAGACAATGTCTGCCACAAAATACCAGCACTTTAAAATGTTATGTTTGCTTTTTTTTCATATCCGGTACAATTACTTGTATTAATGTAAACTGTCTACATTTTAAAAGGAACGTTATTTTGATTTACATAGAGCCTGATGTGCTTTCTTTCATACAGGTATGGACTAATTGTCAGAAAATGTGTTGATGTGGATGCGGTGGGTGAGTCAATCGCAGGACACAGAGGATCAGTCAAAGCGACTTTACTGTACTTGTAAATAGACACAAAAAGAAACGGCCTCAAACACAGGAGGCGTAAAACACTAAACTCAGACAAGGCACCGAACCTACAACACACGACATGTGGTTCCTCCGGACCGTACCCCTCCCACTCCACGAGATATTGTAGACCCCCCATCCGATGTCTCGAATCCACGATGGACCGGACTGAGTACGCCGGAGCCCCCTCGATGTCCAGTGGGGGCGGAGGAGTCTCTCTTATCTCACTGTCCTGGAGTGGACCAGCTACCACCGGCCTGAGGAGAGACACATGGAACGAGGGGTTAATGTGATAATCATTAGGCAGTTGTAACTTGTAGCATACCTCGTTCAATCTCCTCAGGACTTTAAATGGCCCCACAAACCGCCGACCCAGCTTCCGGCAGGGCAGGCGAAGGGGCAGGTTTCGAGTCGAGAGCCAGACTCGATCTCCAGGTGTGTATACTCACTGCGGTGGAGATCGGCGCTCGCCTTCTGTCTACGGATAGCCCGCTGCAAATGGACGTGTGCAGCGTTCCACGTCTCCTCCGAGCGCCGAAACCACTCATCCACCGCAGGAGCCTCGATCTGGCTCTGATGCCATGGTGCCAGAACCGGCTGATACCCTAACACACACTGGAAAGGGGTCAGGTTAGTAGAGAAGTGGCGAAGAGAGTTCTGGGCAATCTCTGCCCAAGGGATATAACCCGACCACTCCTCCTGCCGGTCCTGGCAATATGATCTCAGAAACCTACCCACATCCTGGTTCACTCTCTCCACCTGCCCATTACTCCCAGGGTGAAAACCCGAGGTAAGGCTAACCGAGACCCCCAAACGTTCCATGAACGCCCTCCAGACTCTAGAGGTGAATTGGGGACCTCGATCGGACACTATATCCTCGGGAACCCCGTAGTGCCGGAATACGTGGGTAAACAAAGCCTCAGCGGTCTGTAGGGCAGTAGGGAGACCCGGCATTGGGATGAGACGACAGGCCTTAGAGAACCGATCCACAACGACCAGAATAGTGGTATTCCCCTGGGAGGGGGGTAGGTCAGTGACAAAGTCTACCGAGAGGTGAGACCACGGCCGTTGTGGAACGGGCAGGGGCTGTAACTTCCCCCTGGGCAGGTGTCTAGGCACCTTACACTGGGCGCACACTGAGCAGGAGGAGACATAAACCCTCACGTCCCTAGCCAATGTTGGCCACCAGTACTTAACACTAAGGCAGTGCACTGTCCGGCCAATACCTGGATGTCCAGAGGAGGGTGACGTGTGAGCCCAATATATGAGACGATCACGGATCTCGAGCGGCACGTACGTCCGCCCCACCGGACACTCCGGAGGAGTAGGGTCGGTGCGTAACGCCTGCTCGATTTCCGCATCGATCTCACACACCACCGGTGCCACCAGACAAGATTCCGGCAGTATGGGAGTGGGCTCAATGGACCTCTCCTCTGTGTCATACCGCCGGGACAGGGCGTCTGCCTTACCATTCTGGGACCCTGGGATGTAAGTAAGCTTAAAAACAAACCGGGTCAGAAACATGTTCCACCTAGCCTGACGAGGGTTCAGTCTCCTAGCTGCCCGGATGTACTCCAGGTTACGATGGTCAGTCAGAATGAGAAAAGGGTGTTGAGCCCCCTCAAGCCAATGCCTCCACACCTTTAGGGCCTGAACTACGGCTAGCAGCTCCCTGTCCCCTACGTCAAAAATTTGTTCCGCCGGGCTGAGCTTTTTAGAATAAAAAGCGCAGGGCCGGAGTTTAGGAGGCGTGCCTGAGCGTTGAGACAATACTGCCCCAATGCCAGCCTCTGACGCGTCCACCTCCACTTGGAACGCTAAAGCGGGGTCCGGATGCGCCAGCACCGGAGCCGAGGTGAACAGGTTCTTCAGTTTATCAAACGCCCTGTCCGCCTCAGCCAACCACTGCAAACACACCGGGCCCCCCTTCAGCAGGGAAGTGATGGGAGCTGCCACCTGTCCAAAACCTCCGGTAGTAATTGGCAAAACCCAAAAACCGTTGCACCTTTTTAACAGTGGTTGGAGTCTGCCAATTACGCCCGGCTGACACACGGTCAATCTCCATCTCCACCCCTGACGTGGACAACCGATGACCCAAGAAGGAGATGGACTCCTGGAAAAACAGACATTTCTCTGCCTTGACATACAAGTCATGCTCCAACAGCCTACCCAACACTCGGCGCACCAGGGCTACATGCTCGGCTCGTGTAGACGAGTACACTAGAATGTCGTCAATGTACACAACCACACCCTGCCCATGCAAGTCCCGGAAGATCTCGTCCACAAAGGATTGGAAGACTGAAGGAGCATTCATTAACCCGTATGGCATGACGAGATACTCATAATGACCCGAGGTGGTACTAAATGTTGTCTTCCATTCATCTCCCTCCCTAATGCGCACCAAGTTGTAAGCGCTCCTGAGATCCAGTTTTGTGAAGAAACGCGCTCCGCGCAGGGGCGGCCTGTTCAATAGGGCGATATGGGCGACGCACTGCCAAACGGGAAAAGGAAGGGATTTTTTTTCTAATCAATTATATCACGGCAACAGTAGTTATCAGTGTTGTAATCTATACGTCTGATCTGCCACAGTGCCACACTGCCACTAAATGTCGAATCAGGCTAAAGTCGTGCTTCAAATGGCTCCCCCCCCTTTTGGGGCGATTTCAGTCAGGTTGAAAATCGCCCAGAAGTCTCTCATAGCCTCTAATGTAAAATCAATTTTTTTTCAAATTTCAGAGCCTTCAATACAATCTCTATGGGTGTCTGAGGGCTTGCACTTACGCGCTTTCGTCATACGTAACGTAACGTAACCATGAACGTAACTGAGAAAAGAGCGGATTGTGTCTTTGAAAGAAGTTCCTTTTTGTCGGCGAACAAATGAAGATAAATTGGCAACGAAACAATTAGAACCTCCCAGACCAAATTTAATAATTCAACAGGTTTCTACTAAAGGCGGAAAGTCCTACACCCGAGGATTTTCCAAAAATTGGTACGAACGGAAAAATAACATTGCCACTCAACTTGATGAGGGATACAGGCTAGCTGTCCGCCGCCACAACGATGAGGTTAGTGTTGATAATCACAAGTTTACTGGAGAACTGAGACCAAGTAGAGACTTTGGACAGGGTGGATATGGTATAATAAAGGCAGTTTATTCAGAGGTAAAGATATCTGGAATCGCGTGCACGGACCCGTTCGTCAAACTCTTAGGGAGCTATAAATTAAGCCCCATTACTTACCATATCAGATAAGAGAAATTGCTGCAGCTACATATATTTTACATCCTGGCCCTACATAGTTCACTATTTGCATCACTTACCAAAATATTACATGTGGTCATATATGCTTGGAAAGTGGAGATGCCATAGAACGTCAAAAAAGTAAACATTGCTGGAGACACATTGCCGTTTTGGAGAAGACATCGCGTTTGCTAGCGAAGAGATTTGTTGTGGCAAATGAACTTGGGCTGGGAATTGCCAGGAACCTCACGATAAGATATATGCATCAGCATTGCGAGTCTCATGATTCTATACGTATTGCGATTCGATACTGTGATTTTATTGCGCACCATATGTCTGTTGCAGAGGGATCAGAAAGCCATGAGAACGAGTTTTGATCAGTCATGGAAATAAAAGTGCTGAAAACAAATTGGCTCCCAATGTGAAAAGATTGAGAACAAGCTATGAAGGAACAATAATGGTGTTTTGGTGCAGGTACAGCCAACTAGCGCTAAAATATTGCGATATTGTCAATACAGTATATCGTAAAGTATCACTATGTAACTCGATTTCTTTCACCCCAATCCCTCAAATTAACGGTAAATAACTGAATTGTTTGCCCCACATTTAGCTAAGATGATTAGCTAGCCAGCTAAAATGTTTTATTTAGTTAGCAGTCGCATCTACAATAGTTTACTGTCAATAACATGTCTCCAAAAATGACGTGGTGTCTCCAATTGTGTTGACATTTTACAATTGCGATGCGCATCCATGAGTATCCACTTTCTGTAGCTCAGCTGGTAGAGCATGGCGCTTGTAACGCCAAGGTAGTGGGTTCGATCCCCGGGACCACCCATACACAAAAATGTATGCACGCATGACTGTAAGTCGCTTTGGATAAAAGCGTCTGCTAAATGGCATATTATTATTATTATTATTATTATCTGAAGAGAGCCCCGAAACATTGTGTGCAGACATTTTATGCAATAAATGAAGTAGGTTGAATCTAGTAGTTCTGATCTTCTGATTGGTCCTGATGAGTTGGGCGAGGTCCCCTCCAGGCTACTGTCACTGTTGCATTGGCTCTGAGTCGGGTTCTCTGTCTTCAAATGTTCAGCCTAAGAGAGGGGATTTTTTTGTGTGTGTGTGTGTGTGTGTGTGTGTGTGTGTGTTTAACAGTGATGATGTGTGTGTGTGTGTGTGTGTGTGTGTGTGTTTAACAGTGATGATGTGTGTGTGTGTGTGTTTGTGTGTGTGTGTGTGTGTCCTCAGAGCAAGAACTCGTGAGTTGGAAGAACTGAGAGGCCTATGGCGTGGGTGTTGTCCTTGGCCACCTGCTGACAAGGCTGACAAGATAGGACCCTTTTGTCCATTGTTATTGGATAGGAACATAACTTATAACCAGCTCCTGACCTAAATAGATCTTAGCACAACATTTTACTCAACATATCATATTCCATATTCACTATAACAAATATATTTACTACGACATTAGCAAGAACCGCCACATCCTCAGCCGGCTAATCCAGTGTGTGAAGTTTTGCGGAGTGTTTGAGTTAGCTTTGCGAGGCAAAGATGAAACTGAGGGCTCCACCAACCCTGGTAAGCCAACACTTTTGAGATCAGTCAATAAATGCTTCTGGTATTGACTTATATGCTGCCCCTGTCTTCATGTTGTTGCTGGACATATGTTTTTTAAAATGTGTGTAGGTCACCTAAATCATCAGAAAAATTGCCCCCCCTGAGAATTTTTTCAGGAGCCGCCACTGGCTCCGCGTAATGATTCCGTCATACTCGCAATCAGAGGAAGAGGATAACTGTATTTAACAGTGATCTGATTAAGATTACGGTAATCAATACACGGGCGCAACCCTCCATCCTTTTTCTTCACAAAAAAGAAACTCGAGGACACAGGGGAAGTGGAGGGCCGTATGTATCCCTGTCTCAGAGACTCGGCTATGTAAGTCTCCATAGCCGCCGTCTCCTCTTGAGACAAGGGATACACATGGCTCCGCGGAAGTGCCGCACCCGCCAGGAGGTCTATCGCACAATCTCCCCGTCTATGAGGTGGCAATCACGTCGCCCTAGTCTTGCTGAACACGAGTGCCAAATCCTCATACTCAGGGGGATTGCGGGCACCTGGTTCGGACTCTCCACCGTGGTCGCCCCTACGGAAACACCTAAACATCGCCCGACACACTGGTTAGACCACTCCTTGAGAGCCCTCTGTTGCCACGAAATGGTGGGATCATGGGCGATTAACCAAGGAAGCCCCAGTACCACGGGATACGCAGGAGCGTCGATCAGATACATCTGAATAATCTCTTCATGACCCCCCTGCGTCCTCATCTTAAGTGGCGCTGTGACCTCCCTAATCAACCCAGATCCCAATGGACGGCTATCTAGGGCATGGATAGGGAAGGGTGCATCAACGGGCAGGAGGGGAATCCCTAACCTCACACAAAAATTACGATCAATGAAATTCCCAGCTGCGCCTGAATCGACTAGCGCCTTATGCTGGGACTGAGATGCAACCTGAGGAAATACTACAGGTATACAAAAGTGAACAACAGAGAGCTCTGGGTGAGTTGGGCGCCTACTCACCTGGAATGACTCCCCAGTGCGCGACCTGTTGCCTCGAACCCCTGGAGACCCTCCCCAGCACCTAGCCGCAGTGTGTCCTCTACGACCACAGTTGGTGCAGGGGACGGCCTCCCTCGGTATCTCTCTCCTCCTCTCTCTAGCGCCAGCACCCCCGAGCTCCATAGGGCTCGGCTCGGAGGTGCTGGGGGATGGAATGGACGGCCCCAACTCTGGACGTCCGCGGGTGGCCAGCAGGGTATCCAGACGGATTGACATGTCCACCAACTGGTCGAAGGTAAGATTGGTGTCCCTGCAGGCCAACTCTCGTCGAACGTCCTCACGCAGGCTACACCGATAGTGGTCGATGAGGGCTCTCTCATTCCACCCCGCATCCGCCGCTAGAGTCCGGAAGTCCAGGGCGAACTCCTGTGCGCTCCTCTTCCCCTGTCGAAGGTGGAACAGACGCTCCCCCGCCGCTTTACCCTCAGGGGGATGATCGAAAACAGCCCTGAAGCGGCGGGAGAACTCAGCGTAGCTGATGGTGGCGGCGTCTATTCCCCTCCATTCGGCATTGGCCCACTCCAACGCCTTGCTGGAGAGACAGGAGATGAGGGCGGAAACGCTCTCGTATCCCGAGGGCGCCGGGTGTATGGTTGCCAGGTAGAGCTCCACTTGAAGGAGGAACCCCTGACACCCGGCTGCGGTGCCATCATATGCCCTCGGGAGCGAGAGCCGAATACCACTGGACTCCGGAGCTGGTATGGTGGGGCTGGCCGATGGTGGTGGTAAGGTAGGAGGAGGTGTGGGCAAGCCTCCTCTCTCCCATCGGCGCAGGGTGTCCATTACCTCTTGCATGGCAGATCCGAGTTGCTGGATCCTGGCGTCCTGGCAGCTGACCCGATCCTCCAGCGACTCGGTTCTCGCCGCTGCTCCTGCTGACTCCATAGTAAAGAGGTGTGTTATTCTGTCAGAAAATATGTTGATGTGGATGCGGTGGGTGAGTCAATCGCAGGACACAGAGGATCAGTCAAAGCGACTTTACTGTACTTGTAAATAGACACAAAAAGAAACGGCCTCAAACACAGGAGGCGAACAAAATACGCGCAGTGCGTAAAACACTAAACTCAGACAAGGCACCGAACCTACAACACACGACATGTGGAACAATAACACACAACTACAAAACATAACACAGGGAATCTTATAGGTGACATAATCAGGACAGAATACGAAACAGGTGCACTAAACTCGACATGACCAAACAAACATCGAAAACATCAAACGGTGGCAGCTAGTACTCCGGGGACGACGAACGCCGAAGCCTGACCGAACAAGGAGGAGGAGCAGCCTCGGCGGTATTCGTGACACTAATGAACAAGGGAGTCTCTTCAAATAATTTACAAGGTTTATAGACCTAACCCACAGCAGGCAGAAAGCCATTGCCAAAAGGGACTTGAGACTTGACTTAGACTCGGCCCTAAAAGACTTGAGACTTGACTTAGACTCGGCCATAAAAGACTTGAGACTTGACTTAGACTCGGTCCTAAAAGACTTGAGACTTGACTTAGACTCTACCTCAGAGACATCTCTGCCATTTTCTAGTCTCTACTTTTATCCAATGTAAAAAACACAATTTCAAATGTTGCTACATAAGACCAAACCGAGCCGGTCGGTCACATTTTACATATTTCACATATATACAGCATGAGCAATTGAGCTGCCTGTCTTCTTCTCTGTCTGCATCCCCTTGTTCAGAGGGTTTTTGTGATAAACAGAGAGAGAGCAAGAGAGAGAGAGAGAGAGGGAGCGAGCTGCACCCTGCCTATGATAATGAATAATAAATGCAGGGATGAGTACATGCATTGACTCTTTATGTGTTTTTCTCCTCTTTGAAGTTCTGGAGCAGAGCCACTACAGTACACTGGCCTCTCCATCTGTGATGGGTCTGTTAGTCTGGATACCTGGGGACTGGACCCAGGCTCACACACTGCTAGGACTGTTAGTCTGGATACCTGGGGACTGGACCCAGGCTCACACACTGCTAGGACTGTTAGTCTGGATACCTGGGGACTGGACCCAGGCTCACACAATGATAGGACTGTTAGTCTGGATAGCTGGGGACGGGACCCAGGCTCACACACTGCTAGGACTGTTAGTCTGGATACCTGGGGACTGGACCCAGGCTCACACAATGCTAGGACTGTTAGTCTGGATACCTGGGGACTGGACCCAGGCCCACACACTGCTAGGACTGTTAGTCTGGATACCTGGGGACTGGACCCAGGCTCACACACTGCTAGGACTGTTATTCTGGATATCTGGGGACTGGACCCAGGCTCACACAATGCTAGGACTGTTAGTCTGGATACCTGGGGACTGGAGCCAGGCTCACACACTGCTAGGACTGCACTAATGGCAATTAACTATTGTATACTACTCTAAACACACATACAGTGGGGAAAAAAGTATTTAGTCAGCCACCAATTGTGCAAGTTCTCCCACTTAAAAAGATGAGAGAGGCATGTAATTTTCATCATGGGTACACGTCAACTATGACAGACAAATTGAGAAAAAGAAATCCAGAAAATCACATTGTAGGATTTTTAATGAATTTATTTGCAAATTATGGTGGAAAATAAGTATTTGGTCACCTACAAACAAGCAAGATTTCTGGCTCTCACAGACCTGTAACTTCTTCTTTAAGAGGCTCCTCTGTCCTCCACTCGTTACCTGTATTAATGGCACCTGTTTGAACTTGTTATCAGTATAAAAGACACCTGTCCACAACCTCAAACAGTCACACTCCAAACTCCACTATGACCAAGACCAAAGAGCTGTCAAAGGACACCAGAAACAACATTGTAGACCTGCACCAGGCTGGGAAGACTGAATCTGCAATAGGTAAGCAGCTTGATTTGAAGAAATCAACTGTGGGAGCAATTATTAGGAATTGGAAGACATACAAGACCACTGATAATCTCCCTCGATCTGGGGCTCCACGCAAGATTTCACCCCGTGGGGTCAAAATGATCACAAGAACGGTGAGCAAAAATCCCAGAACCACATGGGGGGACCTAGTGAATGACCTGCAGAGAGCTGGGACCAAAGTAACAAAGCCTACCATCAGTAACACACTACGCCGCCAGGGTCTCAAATCCTGCAGTGCCAGATGTGTCCCCCTGCTTAAGCCAGTACATGTCCAGGCCCGTCTGAAGTTTGCTAGAGTGCATTTGGATGATCCAGAAGAGGATTGGGAGAATGTCATATGGTCAGATGAAACCAAAATAGAACTTTTTGGTAAAAACTCAACTCGTCGTGTTTGGAGGACAAAGAATGCTGAGTTGCATCCAAAGAACACCATACCTACTGTGAAGCATGGGCGTGGAAACATCATGCTTTGGGGCTGTTTTTCTGCAAAGGGACCAGGACGACTGATCCGTGTAAAGGAAAGAATGAATGGGGCCATGTATCGTGAGATTTTGAGTGAAAACCTCCTTCCATCAGCAAGGGCATTGAAGATGAAACCTGGCTGGGTCTTTCAGCATGACAATGATCCCAAATACACCGCCCGGGCAACGAAGGAGTGGCTTCGTAAGAAGCATTTCAAGGTCCTGGAGTGGCCTAGCCAGTCTCCAGATCTCAACCCCATAGAAAATCTTTGGAGGGAGTTGAAAGTCTGTGTTGCCCAGCGACAGCCCCAAAATGTCACTGCTCTAGAGGAGATCTGCATGAAGGAATGGGCCAAAATACCAGCAACAGTGTGTGAAAACCTTGTGAAGACTTACAGAAAACGTTTGACCTGTGTCATTGCCAACAAAGGGTATATAACAAAGTATTGAGAAACTTTTGTTATTGACCAAATACTTATTTTCCACCATCATTTGCAAATAAATTCATTTAAAATCCTACAATGTGATTTTCTGGATTTTTTTCCCACATTCTGTCTGTCATAGTTGACTTGTACCTATGATGAAAATTACAGGCCTCTCTCATCTTTTTAAGCGGGAGAAGTTGCACAATTGGTGACTGACTAAATACTTTTTTTCCCCACTGTACATACATACATACATACATACACACACACACACACACACACACTTGTATGCACATTAACGATTCCACCTATATGCTCGACAAGAGAGACCAGCCCCCTCTGAACCACTAGAATAAAATAGGGAGGTTAAGTAGAAGAAAAGCAATATTTTGAAAGGAAATGTGGTGGTACAGATGTGTAGTGTATTGAAGATTATGATGGGGCTAAATGTTTTTCATGACGAAATGGAATGTTGGTTGTTCAGGCCAGAGGGGGGATGTTTTATGATGTTATTTGAAATGTGCCGCTTGGAGGGTGACGCCCGAGGGGAGACTGGTGATTGGCCAGAAGAGGGGGTAACCCTTATTTTGGTATTGTCTATATAAGAAGGGTTTTAGACAATAAACCCCAGAGCAGCCCCTAGAATGGGAGGACACTGTTCTCCAGACCTCGCGAGTCTGTCACCCATGCTGAAGCTTGTGATCTGAATAAACCTTATGATCAATGTTCAGTATGAGCAGACTCCTTTTGTTCATCAGCAATAATTGCCACCATTCATCCGATACGACAAATGGCGAGCTTGCCAGGAGGGATTATGCAATCCTTCTTTGCTGCATTTGGAGTCGCCAAGCTAACTCAAGCTAACTTCGGTCTGGAGTCATGACCCGACTAAATACAGCTAAGTTGTTAGTTTTGTTACTGCTTGTGTACACTGGAGGAATGTACCCTTATGACCGTGCCTCAGGTGGTGTTTTTGCTGATGACTGGGGTCTGGCTAATCAGTATACAAATTTTAAAAATAGCGCAAAAGTGGTTAGAGTTTAGGGATTGTTTATAGAGATGTGTTGCTTGAATAGTAAGTCAAGAACAGTCGGGGCCAAGATATGTATACAATTTTAGAGCATTGCAGGTTTAGATAAGCCCTCGTGACGAACGGGGCGACCAACAGGGTGGGCCAAAATCCTGGCAACGCATTATGAGTTTCAGGTTCAGTCTGGGACTGAGGGTTGGTGGGACATTTTTGGGGGATGGCTTACTCAACTTCTGTTCGACGGGATAGTTGCATTGGGGGGGATCGCTCATAGAAATAGCCATACCCACGGCAGAATAAATTTAGGGCAAACGAAACAGTAATCAATTAAAGACGCAATGCGGGGTTTTGTTACATGTTGTAGGCCGCAGTTGGCTAAAGGCTAATGCTAATTGCTAAATACTAATTGTGTTGCGTGCTACATGATAACTTTAACCTTGGAGGTCCACTGCGATGGATTCAAGCCTCTTAAACTTGTTTGTATGTGGTGGAACTGAAAGTTCTACGCAAATGTGAGCTCTGTTATGTGTAATTGTGTGAGTATAAGGTATAAAATAGTGACGCTGTAGCGGAATGCTATCGTTCTGTTGTATGGTAAGCATGGGCTTGAATGGATGTGCGCATGCGTTTGATTTTACAGGGCTAAAACTACGACATGCGGCCGTGCTGAGCCTACAAAACAAAATGGTGGCTTTGGGGTTTCCTTACAGGGGTTTAATAGCTACCAAGAAGGAAAGGTGGACACGAATCTTTTAAAATCGTTAAAGTAACTGTTATTTGAACGTTAAACTATTGGTTGAGATGTAGTAAATTTATAAATTAAATATATGTTGACGAAGTATAATGCATTGAATTGAATGACGGATTAAAATGAAATTAAAATGTTTTGAGCGATCTGTTTATTCTTGGGTTCAGGTTTGGTAGCAAATATGAGTGGGGAATATTGAATGTGAATAACTTGGTTAAGTGTAAACTTTAAATGCTTGGCTGTATTGTTTTCTTCCCTTGTTATATGAGGCTATAGAACGGAGCAAAGGAGAGAGAGGGGGGCTAACGTGTGCGTGAAGTGACGTGACAAGGTGTGACGAGGCAGACGAGAGGATCAGATCAGGCTAGTACACAAAATCATCCTAACAGAATATATGATGTTATGACAATTTTACATAGGCTTGGCAAATACTATTTCATTAAAAATTGTATTTTGGTGGCTCTGTGTATCACTGGGGTTTGATTACAGATGTGTTGGGAATCAAGGATGGATTGAGGATTGTTCTGTGAATTTAAGATAACTTATCTGATAGAACAAGGGGTTATGGGAATTGTAGTATTGAAGGGTTAGAGGCTTTGTTTTTGGGGGATTGCTTTGAAGTTGACTAACTTGCATTTACTTGCATTTGATGGGTTATGGTGAGAGAGCCACTAATAGCTAAATTGATAAGATAGGGAAATAAAAAATTGATGTTAATTATTCAGCCTATATAAGTTATATAGTCTAAAATAGGATAGTTCACAATAAAGGAATAGAAAGGCTTGTTACAATGGGGAAAAAGATATCAGGACTATGAAAGTTATTACACAGGTTGAAATAGTGGTAATCCTTTAATTAAAGTGTTGCTAGGGTATCCGGCAAGTGAAACAAAAGTTGCCCTTCATTCTCAAACAGAAATTGATAAAATATTCCAGCGAGAGGATAGGCTAAAAAATAGAGTTTAGGGATGTTTATCCTCAGTTCCAGTCATCATCCAGGAGAGTGATTATTGCCTCAGAGATGAAGATGAATCCAGAACTCCAGAAGGAAGAAAATTAGATGTCTGGAAGAGAAGAGTGAACTTAAAGAAGATGAGGATGATGAAGATGAGAGTGATGATGAAGAGGTCATGGGTGGATATGACTCTGTGATCAGAAGGAAGTTGGCAAGAGAGAAACGAAGAAGGATACACGAGATTTGATCTCTGATGAAAGTTGAACGAAGAAGGAGACAAGAGATTCGAGTTCTGATGAAGAAAGCGATGAAGATTTGGAGATTAAGGGTGCTTTATGTTCAAGAGGATTTTATCCTACAATGACTGGCAAAGAAGAAATAGGAGATATAGACCGAGGCGTATCAGGCCTGGAGGAAGAGACGACTTTGGGAGAGGTAAGGGAGCTAGAGGAACAGCTCGAGACGCTGAAGATACAGAAGAGACAAGGAGAAAACCTGCGGAGAACATTTTTAATCCCAAGAATTGGAGGAGAAGAAGAATACATTGAGGCAAAGATGCTGAAGAAAAGTAAGAAGATGATGGAAGACGATATTTCAAGGACAGAACTTAAAATATAAGCTTTTGAAGAATCCTGATATGTCAACAACAAATAACAGGACGAAGAAACTCTGAGAAGTCAATCATACAACTGGTGGAGAAGAGAAGCTTGTGTGATGAAGAATCAGGGTGAACCAAATCAACAATCACTGTTACAGCTTCAACTGAACAATATTGATAATGCAATGGTACCAGCCAAGGGGGGTACCAGGTGTTTCATATCCACAGCCAATGTCTGGAAAGACACAGAATTGAAAGAAGGAGGAGGAAGATATCCAACAGTTGAAGTAAAAACAGAGGACTGTGATAGTGAAGAGTGGGAAAATTTATGTGTTCAGCCTAAAGAGGTTAAACATCTCACTATGTAAAATTAATTAGGGTAGGATAGGGATGTGATGTAGTAAAACAGTTTAATTACTCTTAGGGAATCAATTGAGCTCTGCTATAAAAGTCAAAGAGGAAGTAAAAGAGACATACTAATATTAGGACAATATACCTATGGCATTGTTGGGAAAGAGATGCATGGTGTAAATTGAAGCGTACAATAAGATGTACACTAGACGACTGACTGTCTGGTAGAATATTTTAAAAAGTAGGGTTTTTGGGAATCATTTGCTTAAAAAGATAATATCATAGGAAGGATGATAATCTATTAGATGGCCTATTAGACAATCTGTCTGGGAAAATAAACTTAATAGGGTGACTGTTATTCTGGGTTACATTCTTACACTAAGAGATTTCAGGCTAGGCTAAAAGGTGTTTAGACGTTTTGCCAAGTCTGTGTGTAATGAGTCAGAAGCAGGTGGGGAACTTTCCCAATCACATATTCTACAAATTTGGTGGTAAGGGATTTTGTGAAAATCAGGGGAAAAGGTTTTAAATGTTATGAGAGAAAAGATTAGATTAAAATAAGTTAGGAGTAGATTAGGGTTGAAGGAACTCTGAGACAGTAAGCTAAGTTTCAAAGTTAGTAATAAGAGAGAGAGAGAACAGTAGTGAAGGACATTTTAAAGTTTAGTGGGAAGATATGGTAGGAGTTTAGATCTGTTAGGAGTCGAGGCATTGATAAGAGAAGATTGAGGGTGATTGAGTATCTATAGTTACAGTTTCCAGCAGGAAGATCAAGGTAATTATAGGTGTATTTGTTATAATCAAAGGTTTGAAAGTCAGGGATTTAGAGATAGGACTGAGATTTGGGGAAAAAGTGACACTAGTGGTGATGGATGGAAGTACAAGTAAAGAGGTCAAAGTCTTAGGGGAAAACGGGGGAAAATTAGGAGTAACTAAGGACATCAACACGTGAGTCTATTATAACAACAGTAAGAAGCAATTTAACTCTTTCAACATTGATAGTTATTAAAGCCATAAATATATCGCATTTGGTTATAAGGGAACCAATACAGCACCAATGTTAGGGAAAAATACTTATTAGGGTTTAGGATGGGGACGTTCCTCCCATATGGAGAGATAATTATGGAGAATAAGTATTGTTATCAGGACCAGGAGTAAAAGGAGGTATAGTTTAGAAGAGGGTTAGGAGGGACTGTTCACTTATGTTGCGTAATGTTACAGAGAAAGGTCAGGGAGAATATATGTGTACTTATCTAGTGCAAGCATTAGAATTTGTTCCGGTTCAGAATTATTGGTTAAAGGGCTATGTAATTCATAAAGTAACTCTTATAATGGAAGAGTTGAGGTCTGTGGTAGCCTCCACAGTCATTGAGGGAGTTCAGGAGGAGTAGAACTGAATGGACAGTAGTCACTCCAACAGTAGATAATACACCGAGGATAATGGGAACCTTTGCACTAGAAGTAATTAGGGTTGATACAGCAACTAAATCAACTACTTTAATGGTAACTTTGGAAGGGATTAATGATACGATGTAGGGAGTATGGCATCGACAACAACTGTTCTGAAATTAAAGGGGGTTAGCAAGAAGGACTCAGGGGTTATGTTATGGATGGAGAGTGCTTTCAATGATAGTACGAATAGGGTTAAAATAGGAGAACAGAGAGTAGTAGAGAGAATATAGATTCATCATGGAGATACAGGATGAGGTCTTTGATTTTAATGACAGACAGGGGGAGGTATCTGATCAGTGCCGCTCGTTCGTCTGTTGTGGAAATTGGAGATATATTAACTCATTCTGTAAGATCAGTGAGGAATCTTGAAGGTCCATGTCTGTTGAGAATTCCAGCACCGAACGTGTTAGACGGTCGCGCGGCCTCTATCAGGTATGGGTCAGTCTTATGCTTTGTCATGACTGTGGTATTGGCAACAGTCATTGACAGATAAAATAATGTCGTTGTCAGAACAGTGGTTTAAGCCTAGGGGTAGGTGGAATTGGGTTAAATGAATTACCCTATGGGAATTGTTAAATGGGAAAAGAATATCAGGTAACAACGGAACCATGAAGTATTCAGGTGAAACATTGAGGGCTAAAAGTTGTTTTTGTTCTAATAAAACATATGAGGTAAAGGGTGTGTTTATGGGAAGATCAGATTGGGATGTTAGATGATAACTTTGGATAAGCATGAACATAAGGTTAGAGATGACAAATATGATGTAATTTTTGTGGACCAGGTAGTAGAACAGCAGGACTTTGATGGTTAAAAGATTAGCTTTTGCCTATGACTATGGGGAATTGGAGATATTTGGTGGGTTTGTGATGATAAAATATATATTCTTACATTATGGATGGAAAGGATTTTGTTACATGTCAACGTTGAAGCTTCCATATGAGGTTTTACCATTATAAGAGGGATAGCATTGGACACAGCTAAATCTAGGGTTAAAAGGATGACATGGCGACATGTCATAGTCTTCAAGCCTATTATTGAAGAATAGGTCAGGGAGAAGGGGGGATTTTATTCATGGTATGGTGTAACATTTGGGAAGATCATATTGATAAATATTAGTTATACTTTGAGTCCAGATAGTTCAGATAAGATCACTGGGGTTATAGATGCATTATAAGGGATGTGTTTGGGAGATCTGAGAAGATTTGGTTGCAAGATCAATTAGGCCAGTAGGGGCAGTGATGGGTCAGATTTTAGTTTCAGCTTTGATAACACTGTGATGTTTGTAATTTGTTACTGATCTTTGAGAAAGTTATGATATTGAGATAGGTTGGAGAGTGATTCCTGGAGACAACACTCCGATGCCGGTGTTGACTGTTCCGGATCTGGAGGAAGATGGATGGACTACTGATGGATAAATATCATTTTTTAATGAGTTAATTATTTTTCAAAAAAATTTTTTTCAATATTGGGGTGATTTTGATATGATTTATGAATCAAAGGGGGGGATAGGTTTATGTGATTCATACATCATTTATATATCATTTTTTAAATTCTTAGGTGAAATTGAGGTTTAATTTGAAAGTGGCTGTTTTGCAAAGGATACTGTTTGGTCGTTTCTTTTCTTTTCATTCCAGAGGCATTTGGGAGAACATGGGGAGATTGGAATATTCAGACAAAGACAATATGAAGGGACAATATGACTGGAGGAGATGAAACAAGGAGGGTGTGGCTGATTCCATCATCAACAAGTCCATTGGAAGAGGAGACTACGGGGAGATGAAGTGTAGTGGACTACATTCCAGTATCGGCAATGAAATATAGACATGTGTAATACATAATTGTGTAATAGCCTCAGGGATTAATTTTGTAGAATGATGTTTGATGTTATTGAATACATGTAAGGATCTTAGATGTTTTTGTTTATTTCGGTGAATGCTTAGGGACAGAAGGTCTAGGCAGGGAGAGTTCCACTTGTACGGTCCAATGGGTTGACCAGCCGTACAATGGATGTTTATGGATAGGATTTTGTTTGCAGGGGCTTACATGTGTATTTAGTTGCATCATACTTTCAAATGCATTTACATGAGTTATGAGGTTATCTGGAGTACCGACGGTGGTTGCCTGGGGCAGAGGGACCGTGAGAGAATTTTACTGTCTTGATTGATGGATGGATATCTGAAAAGATGGCTGCCAGACAGTTTTTCGCTCTTACACTCCATAGAGATTTCTTCATATTTCATAGTAATGTATTCACACTCCATAGAGATTTCTTCATATTTCATAGTAATGTATTCCCACTTCATAAACAGTTATTGCATAGAAAGGAATTTACGCTCTAGAGAAGAATGTTTTGGTTTAATGTTAAAGATACTCAATGAGATAAATTGTTACTTGTTATAATCTTATTCTGTTTGGTTTCGAGACGTTTAGGTTGTCTCGAAAGGGGGGAATGTAGTGTATTGAAGATTATGATGGGGCTAAATGTTTTTCATGACAAAATGGAATGTTGGTAGTTCAGGCCAGAGGGGGGATGTTTTATGATGTTATTTGAAATGTGCCGCTTGGAGGGTGACGCCCGAGGGGAGACTGGTGATTGGCCAGAAGAGGGGGTAACCCTTATTTTGGTATTGTCTATATAAGAAGGGTTTTAGACAATAAACCCCAGAGCAGCCCCTAGAATGGGAGGACACTGTTCTCCAGACCTCGCGAGTCTGTCACCCATGCTGAAGCTTGTGATCTGAATAAACCTTATGATCAATGTTCAGTATGAGCAGACTCCTTTTGTTCATCAGCAATAATTGCCACCATTCATCCGATACGACAGATGTTAAATATGTTTTCATACAGGGAATCACATGTGCACGCACACACGCACACACAGTATAAATATCTCATCTCACAGTCAATCTTGCCATGTGTGTGTGCATGCGTGTCAGGGACAGGTTGTGTTGGTTTGGACCCTGGACCTCAGTCAAAGCTTCTTATGTTTCCAGACATGGTCTCTCTCTCCTATATGATAGTGGATCAGTCCAACCTTAACCCTTTCCTTCTGGTTCAGTTTCAGACCATCTGTAATAACCGCCCTGTCAGAACAGTCAGAACCTGGAATGTTCCCCCTCCCCTGTTCTAGAATTCCATCCCAGTGTTCCGGGGCAAAGAGTTCCTCTCCGCCCTTCCTTCCCTCTCTCTATCTCCCCCTACTCAAGCAGAGAGAGCTCAGGGGATGGGAAGTTAATATTAGGAATTATATCATTACAGCACACTGTGCCAGAGTCAACACCGGAGGGGAAAAAAAGAATGAGAAAAATTACAGAAAGAGAGAGAGAGACTGATCTGCTTAGCGACCTTGCTGGTGAGAAAGCTGGATGGACTGGGGTGTTTGAATTCGAAAAGCACACAGGCACAGTTAGGGAGGTCAGTCCCTCGCAAGATGCGCTACTTTGTTCAGGTTAAGGAGAGAAAAATTCAATTTCACATCTCTGCTCTCCCCACTTCGAGAAACTTACAGTTGAGAACACTCTTGCTGGAGAATAAATGTTAAATTAACATTAAAGGCTCATGGACAAAACCCTTAGTAATGAAGATGGCTGCCCAGACCAGACCCAGACCCAGACCTGCTGAGAGTCTAAGCAGACAGACAAGGCCAAGACAGAGCTGCTGGAGAAAGCTAGGATAATGTCACTCGCTAACTCGCTATGCTTTTTATAACAGTGTTATGAAGACACACAGGACATACAGTAAGAGAGGGCACGGGGGAGAGAGAGATAGACAGAGAGAGATAGGGAGAGAGAGGTAGAGCGACACACACACACACACACACACACACACACACACACAGATCAGCACGTTCCCACCAAGTGCAGGCAGAAAGACACCTGGGCTGGTTGGTTGCTTGGCAACAGCTCAGAGGCATCCCATAGTCCTCGAGTACCCCTAACAACACACATTTTTGTTGTTGCCCTGGACAAACTCATCTAATATCACTAATTGAGGGCTTGATGATTAGTTGACAAGTTTAATCAGGTGTGATTGTCAGGGGCTACAACAAAAATGTATGCTGTTGGGGGTACTCGAGGACTGGAGTTGGAAAAACCAAAGATTGTCTATTTAATTGACAAGATATTCGAGTGACCGCTCTAATAATGGAAATACATGTTCTCAAAGATGGAAGGCAGGCGGGAGGAGGCGAGGTCAGGTGGGACCATTTTAGCCAATGAGAGGGCAGATACACGTGTGAACAACAGGCCATAGAGATAGATAGAGGATCTTTGTATCTGTGCCATTATAGCGTCCGTGACAGCATCTCCATTTTAAAGTAGTACATTTTCTTCTTCTTCATTGGCTGATTTCTTCCAACTCAAAGGAAGTTGACTACTTTAAAATGGTGGAAGTACTCAATGGCAATGTCCATGCTGAAACCGGTTATATCCATGATGAGTCCTCTATCTATCTCTATGACAACAGGCACAACCCCAATATAAACTAGTTTTGGGTAAGTTGCCCAAATGCCACATGCATCCACTTATATCAGTGCATTCGTAACAGCCTAACCAATACAAAACTTATATTAGATCAAATAAGCCTCACATGGCAAATTAGCAAGAAAAAAATGTGTTAGCCAAATTCAACGCTCTCTCATTGACCTCCATACTTATTTTAGTGGACAGATTTTGGGCGGGGTAAAACCTTTTGCTTCACCTCTTCCTCTCTAGAAACACTGCCAAAGAGAACATCCCATAATGTAGTGTGTTTGAGAGGACAGGACCAATAGATTCCCTGTGTGGTGAGGTCATCCCTCTCTAAACTACAGCAATTAGCTGAGAGGACCTCAATTAGGAGAGAGGACACCAGGGAGGATTCCCATAACTCACTACTTTACTGCTGTATGTCATGGTGTGAACAACACAGTCTAGATGCTATTACCAAAACTTACTCTACTGCTCTGGTACTATGTCATAGTGGTAACACCATAGAAATAGAATCCATAGAACGGGCCTCTCCATTCAAGTCAATGATAGCATAATGGGTGGACTGTCAGGATTCTATTTCCTTGGGTAATAGTTAGTATGGGGTGCTCCCTTCTAGATGCACTTTGAAGGAGTATGGACTTCTTTACCTATGTAATCGTAATGTTTAATGTTCTTTATTTCAGGCTCCAAAGGATTTTACAGACGTCTGTCCTGTCCTCAGTGCACCTCTCCTTCAGACTACTACAGGAGGCCTGTCTGTGTATTAGAGTGGTGTACTTTATAGACTGGGCACCAGACCAGAGTGCAATTGACAAAGGTCAAGCTTTTTCATTAAAAAGGCCTACTCCTCCACCTTCTCCTCCCCCTCTCCCCCCCCCCCCCCCCTTCTCCACCACCTCTTCCTCCTCCTATCAGTAAGACTGCTGCCAAAGAGGATCTAGCACAGGCCTCCTCCCTGTGTCACCAGGACTCAGATAAATACTCCAGACAGATTCAGGTCAGTGTGGAAGACAACATCAGCATATATAATTTACTGTACATTCACATTTCAGAGCTAGCATAAAGAATGGCATCACTGAAGAGTGAACATCAGCAGGTGTCAGGATCCTCCCCCAGTCAACAAGGAACTTAATATGATTTTCAAAAATCTGAGAGACAGTCACGTTCTGGGTCCCAAACGGTACCCTACTCCCTACATAGCGCACTACTTGGGCCCTGGTCAAATGTAATGAATAGGGTTCCACTTTATGATGCAGACATTGTTTTTCCAAATGCTAGCTAGGATGTCTGAGATGGATAAACATCCAGTCTATATGCCACTTCAGTTGGCAATCAGCCACTTTAATAAGCCTTTGTAAAACCACACAGCCTCTCCAGATCCAGAGTAACACAAAGGGATGAAATAATAACAAACCATTACAAAAACAGATCAGAGCAGATTCCTTCTGAGCATTGCATCAGAACGATTGAAATTGAAAATGCATTGCTGCGATGCGGCTATAAAAAACAGGTAATGTAGTATTCATATTACATGAGAGATGAGACCTCAGTGATGCCTAGCTAGCTTTCCAGGAGGCCTGGGTTAGGGTAGGAGCTGAAGCAGGAAGCCTATTATGGCTGCTGCTATCTGATAGGTCCATCTAGAGCTGGAGTTAAAGGCATCAGCAGCCCAGTGCCTCAACTCACTGGGATAGAACACACAGAAAGAGGCTACTTTATAATTACATATGGGCTGAAGATGGGAATGGGACGTGCTCTTATCCCAGCACACTGAGGCTGGGACCTGATACTTTAGAGAATCATCTTTTCCTACCCCAGTAGAAGAAGAAGAAGAAGAAGAAGAAGAAGAAGAAGAAGAAGAAGAAGAAGAAGCAGAAGAAGAAGAAGAAGAAGAAGAAGAAGAAGAAGAAGAAGAAGAAGAAGAAGAAGAAGAAGAAGAAGAAGAAGAAGAAGCTGGCCTGCAGGAATGTAGGGAAGTGTCAGTCAGATGTCAAACCAACAGCCCCATACTGTCACACAGACAGCCCCCATTTAGAGTGTGATGGGAGTGAGGACAGATCATAGACAGGACCGTTGAGTGATGACAACCATAGTAAAGCCTTGGGCAGTACTTCCCTTCACTTTACACCAGCTGTCTGAGGCATCATTAGCGTCTCTAGCTAGCATCGTTAGCATGTGGGAGAGGGAAGCCTGCTAGTCTGGGCACACTGCTCTGTGAGAAGCCCAGGGGAGTGGTGGATGACGGCCTGGGTTTCACCTCTGGGTGACCTCCCCTCCCCCTCTCCCAGGAAGGCAGGCAATCCCAGCCCCATACAGGCCCATGCAGCCGCTGAGCAGCAGGATTCCCCAGGAGAGCAGGAAGAGGAGGGCCATGTCCAATAGGGGGCACTCACACAGCTGGTTGAACTTGGTGAGGTGTGTTAATTTGCATCATGCCCAAACACGGAAACATATGCTCTAGTGCAATGAACACATGCACTCTCTCAAGCAGAAACATAGACACACACGTGCACGCGCATGCACACACACACACACAAATGATGCATGCACTCTCATTCATAGAATATACCTGACTGGCAATATGATAGTCCACAAACTATAAAACACTATAAACAAATAACATATTTCAACCATAAGATGTTAGTCCCATGCATGTACAGTATAAGTGTTGTGGTCCTATCCCTGTCCTACTAGCTGTAACTCAGCCCGACTGGTTCCTACTAGCTCTAACTCAGCCCGGCCTGTTCCTACTAGCTGTAACTCAGCCCGGCCGGTTCCTACTAGCTCTAACTCAGCCCGGCCGGTTCCTACTAGCTGTAACTCAGCCCAGCCTGTTCCTACTAGCTGTAACTCAGCCCGGCCTGTTCCTACTAGCTCTAACTCAGCCTGGCCGGTTCCTTTGAGTTCTCTTCACATAATCAAGTCCAGATCTCTTTCAAGTGTCCCTCTACACGCCTCTCTGGCAAGGCTCTGCTGTAAACCAATGGCCCACTTTCAAACCAAACAAAGACCCAGCCAGAACTCTCCTACTCTTCTCTCTGCAAAGCTTCAGAGGTACATCACTGCTAAGGGAATGGGAGGGGATGAAATAGAGATGAGAGAGAGAGAGAGAGAGAGAGAGAGAGAGAGAGAGAGAGAGAGAGAGAGAGAGAGAGAGAGAGAGAGAGAGAGAGAGAGAGAGAGAGAGAGAGAGAGAGAGAGAGAGAGAGAGAGAGAGAGAGAGAAAGAGATATGGGGAGAGGTTATTCTTTTGGAACTTCTGAGTGTAATGTTTACATTTACATTTACGTCATTTAGCAGACGCTCTTATCCAGAGCGACTTTACTGTTAATATTTATTGTTTATTTCACTTTTGTTTACTATCTACTTCACTTGCTTTGGCAATGTTAACATATGTTTCCCATGCCAATAAAGCCCTTAAATTGAATTGAAATTGAATTGAATTGAGAGAGAGAGATTATTGTTATTATTATTGTTGCAATCATTTTTCCAAATAGTAGTGGTACTAGTAGGGGTGATGGTAATGATAGCGGTTTAATGATGGTGGTGGTAGTGGTGGTAGTAGTAGTAGTAATGATGATGGTAGTTGTAGTACTGATGTAATGGTGAGGATGACAGTTAGTGTCACGGATTCAGACGAAGCTGCTCCTCCTCCTTGCTCGGGCAGGCTTCGGCGTTCGTCGTCCCCGGAGTACTAGCTGCTACCGATCTATGTTTCGGTGTTTGTCTAGATTGGTCTGTATTGTTTACACCTGTGTCCCATTAGTGTTGATTGTATTCCCTTTAAAAACCCCTGTCTCTCATTTGTTTGTTGTGTGTGATTGTTTTCCGTTAGGTCGGCAGTGCTGGTTGTATGCGATTATTGTTCCTCCCTGTTTGGAGTTTTTGTTTTGTACTTTCTTTACTGTGTTGAGTAAAGTACGTTCTGCCAGTAGTTCGGTGTCCTGTGCTTGACTTCGTTTCCCGCATACACGTCACCTTGACAGAATCACACACCACACATGGAGTCAGCAGGAGCGGCGGTGCCAGCTGGATCAATGGAAGAACGCGTCGAACAACAAGCGGCCATGATCCAGGCTCTCGGCACCGCCATGGAACGGGTGGTGAGCACTATGGAGCGATGGGAAAGAGGGGGTCTGCCTACACCTCCTCCGACGATACCACCACCATCGGCGATGCCCATCGCTTCACCTCCGGTGTCCAGTGGGATTCGGCTCTCGCTCCCGAGGGCTTATGATGGCACAGCTGCCGGGTGTCAGGGTTTCCTGCTCCAGGTTGAACTCTACCTGGCAACCATCCACCCGGTGCCCTCGGGATACGAGAGCGTGTCAGCCCTCATCTCCTGCCTGTCCGGCAAGGCGCTGGAGTGGGCCAACGCCGAGTGGGGCCGAATAGATGCCGCTACTGTCAACTATGCAGAGTTCACCCGCCGCTTCAGGGCAGTATGCGATCATCCACCAGAGGGTAAAGTGGCGGGTGAGCGTCTATTCCACCTCAGGCAGGGGAGGAAGAGCGCACAGGAGTTCGCACTGGACTTCCGGACGCTGGCTGCCAACGCGGGATGGAATGAGCGGGCCCTCATCGACCACTACAGATGTAGCCTGAGGGAGGACGTGCGTCGGGAATTGGCCTGCAGGGACGCCAACCTCAGCTTCGACCAACTGGTGGACATGTCCATTCGCCTGGATACCCTGTTGGCTACCCACGGACGTCCAGAGTCAGGGCCGTCCATTCCATCCCCCAGCACTTCCGAGCCGACCCCTGTGAAGCTCGGAGGTGCTGGTGCTAGGGAGACCAGGAGAGAGACCAGGAGGGAGACCGTCCCCTGCACCAACTGTGGCCGCAGAGGACACACTGCTGGTCGGTGCTGGGGAGGGTCTCCTAGGAATCAAGGCAGTAGGCAGCGCACTGATGAGTCATTCCAGGTGAGTAGGCACCCAACTCACCCAGAGCTCTCTGTTGCGCATATGTGTATTCAAGTTGTGTTTCCCGAGGTTTCTCCTCATTCCCAGCATAAGGCGCTAGTAGATTCAGGCGCAGCTGGGATTTTTATCGATCGCCAGTTCACCTATAAGTTAGGGATCCCTATTGTACCCGTTGATGTGCCTTTCCCTATCCATGCCCTAGATAGCCGCCCTTTGGGGTCAGGATTGATTAGGGAAGTCACAGCGCCTCTCAGGATGAAAACGCACGAGGGACATGAGGAGAATATTCGGTTGTTTTTGATTGATTCTCCTGCGTTTCCCGTGGTGTTGGGGCTTCCCTGGTTAACATCTCATGACCCCAATATTTCATGGCAACAGAGGGCTCTCAAGGGCTGGTCTGATCAGTGTTTCAGGCGGTGTGTAGGTGTTTCCGTAGGGGCAACGACGGTGGAAAGCCTGAACCAAGTTCCCACCATGCACATTCCACCTGAGTATGCCGATTTGGCACTCGCCTTCTGTAAAAAGAAGGCGACTCAATTACCACCTCATCGACAGGGGGATTGTGCGATAGACCTCCAAGTAGGCGCTGCGCTTCCGCGTAGTCATGTGTATCCTCTGTCTCAGGAGGAGACGGCGGCTATGGAGACATATGTCACCGAATCTCTGAGACAGGGATACATATGGCCGTCCACTTCCCCTGCGTCATCGAGTTTCTTTTTTGTGAAGAAGAAGGATGGAGGTTTACGCCCGTGTATTGACTACCGTGGTCTCAATCAGATCACAATCAAATACAGCTATCCTCTCCCTCCGATTGCTAGTATGACGGAGTCATTACACGGGGCGCGATTCTTCACTAAATTGGATCTCAGGATCGCGTACAACCTGGTGCGCATTAGGGAGGGAGATGAGTGGAAGACAGCATTCAGTACCACTTCGGGTCACTATGAGTACCTCGTCATGCCATACGGTTTAATGAATGCTCCTTCAGTCTTCCAATCGTTTGTGGACGAGATTTTCCGGGACTTGCATGGACAGGGTGTAGTGGTGTATATTGATCACATTCTAATATACTCCACGACACGAGCCGAGCATGTGTCCCTGGTGCATCGGGTGCTTGGTAGACTGTTGGAGCATGACCTGTATGCGAAGGCGGAGAAATGTCTGTTCTTCCAGGATCTCCTTCCTGGGACATCAGTTGTCCGCGTCAGGGGTGAAGATGGAGATTGACCACGTTTCAGCCGTGCGTAATTGGCAGACTCCCACCACGGTGAAGGAAGTGCAGCGGTTTTTGGGTTTTGCCAATTACTACCGGAGGTTTATCCGGGGTTTTGGACAGGTAGCAGCTCCCATTACCTCCCTGCTAAAGGGGGGTCCGGTGCGTCTGCAGTGGTCGGCAGAGGCGGACAGGGCTTTTCGACATCTGAAGGACCTGTTTACCTCGGCTCCAGTGCTGGCACATCCGGATCCCTCTTTGGCGTTCCAAGTTGAAGTGGATGCGTCCGAGGCTGGGATCAGTGCTGTACTGTCTCAGCGCTCGGGTACGCCACCTAAACTCCGCCCCTGTGCTTTCTATTCTAAGAAGCTCAGTCCAGCGGAGCGCAATTATGATGTGGGGGACAGGGAGCTGTTAGCTGTGGTGCAAGCCCTGAAGGTGTGGAGGCATTGGCTTGAGGGGGCTAAACACCCTTTTCTCATTTTGACTGACCATCGTAACCTGGAGTACATCCGGGCAGCGAGGAGGCTGAACCCTCGCCAGGCAAGGTGGGCTATGTTTTTTACCCGATTTGTATTTAAACTCACCTATAGACCAGGGTCACTTAACGCTAAGGCAGACGCCCTGTCCCGACTATATGACACAGAGGAGAGGTCCATTGAGCCCACTCCCATACTTCCAGAGTCTTGTCTGGTGGCATCGGTGGTGTGGGAGGTTAATGCGGACATCGAGCGGGCGTTACGTACCGATCCTACTCCCCCACAGTGTCCAGAGGGTCGGAAGTACGTGCCGCTCGAGGTTCGTGATCGATTGATATATTGGGCTTACATGTCCCCCTCCTCTGGTCATCCTGGTATTGGTCGGACAGTGCACTGCCTTAGTGGGAAGTACTGGTGGCCTACTTTAGCTAAGGACGTGAGGGTTTATGTTTCCTCCTGCTCGGTGTGCGCCCAGTGTAAGGCGCCTAGACACCTGCCCAGAGGGAAGTTACATCCCCTACCCGTTCCAAAACGGCCGTGGTCTCACCTATCGGTAGATTTTGTCATGGACCTTCCCTCCTCCCAGGGGAACACGACGATCTTGGTCGTTGTGGATCGGTTTTCGAAGGCCTGCCGTCTCATTCCTATGCCAGGTCTCCCTACAGCCCTACAAACTGCTGACGCCCTGTTTACACATGTCTTCCGGCACTACGGGGTACCTGAGGATATAGTGTCTGATCCCCAGTTCACCTCTAGAGTCTGGAGGGCATTTATGGAACGTCTGGGGGTCTCGATTAGCCTTACCTCAGGTTTTCACACCGAGAGTAATGGGCAGGTGGAGAGAGTGAACCAGGATGTGGGTAGGTTTCTGAGGTCCTATTGCCAGGACCGGCAGGGGGAGTGGTCGGGACATATCCCCTGGGCAGAGATAGCCCAAACTCACTCCGCCACTCCTCCACTAACCTTACGCCTTTTCAGTGTGTGCTGGGTTATCAGCTGGTCCTGGCACCTTGGCATCAGAGCCAGATCGAAGCCCCTGCGGTGGACGAGTGGTTTCGGCGCTCGGAAGAAACCTGGAACGCTGTGCATGTCCATCTGCAACGGGCTATCAGGCGGCAGAAGGCGAGCGTCGATTGCCACCGTACTGAGGCTCCGGTGTATGCACCGGGAGATCGGGTCTGGCTCTCGACCTGAAACCTGCCCCTTCGCCTGGCCTGCCGGAAGCTGGGTCGGCGGTTTGTGGGGCCATTTAAAGTCCTGAGGAGATTGAACGAGATATGCTATAGGTTACAACTGCCCATTAATTACCGCATTAACCCCTCGTTCCATGTGTCTCTCCTCAGGCCGGTAGTAGCTGGTCCACTCCAGGAGAGTGAGGTACGAGAGGCTCCTCCGCCCCTATTGGACATCAAGGGGCTCCGGCATACTCAGTCCGTTCCATCTTGGATTCGAGGCGTCGGATGGGGGGCCTGCAGTATCTCGTGGAGTGGGAGGGGTACGGTCCGGAGGAACGGTGCTGGGTCCCTAGGAGTGACATCCTAGATCCCTCCATATTGAGGGATTACCACCGGAGTCATCCGACTCGCCCTGCTCCGCGTCGTCCTGGCCATCCCCGAGGCCGGGGTCAGCGCACGGCTGGGGCCGCGCGTCAAGGGGGGGGGTACTGTCACGGATTCAGCCGAGGCTGCTCCTCCTCCTTGCTCGGGCAGGCTTCGGCGTTCGTCGTCCCCGGTTCCTACTAGCTCTAACTCAGCCTGGCCGGTTCCTGTGAGTTCTCTTCACATAATCAAGTCCAGATCTCTTTCAAGTGTCCCTCTACACGCCTCTCTGGCAAGGCTCTGCTGTAAACCAATGGCCCACTTTCAAACCAAACAAAGACCCAGCCAGAACTCTCCTACTCTTCTCTCTGCAAAGCTTCAGAGGTACATCACTGCTAAGGGAATGGGAGGGGATGAAATAGAGATGAGAGAGAGAGAGAGCGAGAGAGAGAGAGCGAGAGAGAGAGAGAGAGAGAGAGAGAGAGAGAGAGAGAGAGAGAGAGAGAGAGAGAGAGAGAGAGAGAGAGAGAGAGAGAGAGAGAGAGAGAGAGAGAGAGAGAGAGAGAGAGAGAGAGAGATGGGGAGAGAGAGAGATGGGGAGAGAGAGAGATATGTGGAGAGGTTATTCTTTTGGAAGTTCTGAGTGTAATGTTTACATTTATATTTACGTCATTTAGCAGACGCTCTTATCCAGAGCGACTTTACTGTTAATATTTATTGTTTATTTCACTTTTGTTTACTATCTACTTCATTTGCTTTGGCAATGTTAACATATGTTTCCCATGCCAATAAAGCCCTTAAATTGAATTGAAATTGAATTGAGAGAGATTATTGTTATTATTATTGTTGCAATTATTTTTCCAAATAGTAGTGGTACTAGTAGGGGTGATGGTAATGATAGCGGTTTAATGATGGTGGTAGTGATGGTAGTAGTAGTAGTAATGATGATGGTAGTTGTAGTACTGATGTAATGGTGAGGATGACAGTTAGTTAGTTATACGTTAGTTATAGTTTCATTTCCCATGTTTAGCCTTTTATTGTCCTTATTATTTATTATATTTCTACTTTTGACTGTTAACATTTTATGTTGTTATTTGTTATTTATTTTATTTATTTGTATTATTATTTACTACCATTTTATATTATTGTTCTTCATTATTTTATTAGAATGTATATTGTATACATTGTTGCTTTGGCAATGTTTTTTATGCCAATAAAGCAGCTTGAGAGTGAAGAGAGAGAGGTAGTGTGGGTTCCTGAGTTCTTCTGCAAAAAGATACAATTAGAGTTAGATAAATGAAGATAAACTTGCTTTTTTTTGCAAGGATTTATACAGGATACTAACATCAACATCAAATCGTTCAATCCAAATCCAAATTCCATACCTAAAACCTTGATTTTGCACAAACTTACCTGAATGGACTATTACTACCAAGGACTATCAAGAAAAAAAACTTATAACAAACCAAAACCTGCAGAAGAAACACAGCGGAACCTAGAAAACCATCCAACACAAAACTGAGTGAGTAATTTCAGTCTGAACCTACTTCTGAAGCCAAAAAGTAAAAGACAATAATCTCTAGGTAATTGTGTTATATAAAGCTTAATAAATAAGGCTACTAAGCTACCAAGCTGCTAGGATAGAACTGACCTGAACTGGCTGCAACTTCATTTAGCACGGAAGTATGAAGTGAGAGGTGTGAAAACTCTTGAGCCTAACAATGGCAGGAGAGTTCCACAGCCACCCCCACCCAAATGCAGAGGCCTTTGAAGCCCCCATGGCTTATCCCTGTGTAGAGGTCATTACAATAAAGTACCCCATGGATATTAAAAATAACACTGCAAGGAATAAGTACAAAAAAAAGCTCCTCAATGACAATCCAGTGACACTATTTGCTGACTGCTACAAAGAGGGGAACGTAAACAACTTAATTTTCCATACAGACCATCCCCTGGCATGGCACAGTGCTATAAGAGCACACGACCCCTATGTCAAGAGAGAGGGTATTGGCCCAGGGTGGAAACTCAGAATACTAGACATTGAGGAAATTGAAACAACCTCTGTCAACGTCTACAAGTCTGGAACAGTAATGGTACAGGGCATCCTCATGCAGTTCCAGCAGGACTTTTACGGGATCAAAGAGAGAGCACAGCAGGAAAAGCTCCCTCTCTGTGACGACTCCCCCATCCTGAGTGAGTCTGATCACACCTCTTCAAACTGTCCTGCAGACGAGGATAGTCACCCCCCCAGCACTGACTGAATACACCCAGGTCCCACAACTGCACTGCTCCTCCATCATTGAGAGGGATAAATTCACAGAGCTGGAGAGAGACATGGTGGAGCTCAGAGAGCTAGTCCACACAATCCAGACAGAACAAACCCACAAAACAGACCAGCACAACAACACCCCCCAAACAAGACCAGAGTTTAGAAGGTGGAGATGGACGGCCGTCTGAGAGAGCTGGCTGCTCTACGGACTGAGGTGAGATAACTTAAAGAGGCACACATGGCACTGAAAGAAGAGGTGAGAAAGCTAAGGTGTGACAGAGAGCAGGAAACTCCCCCAGAGAAGCAGCAGATCATCCCACCTCAGACCCGGACCACAACATCAACACCACAATGAGACAGACAACACAGGACCCACCAACCCAACAGACCCCACCCCCTCCTAACAGCCCCCCTGTCAGCTCCCCTGATAGCCCTCTTGACAGCCCCCACACATCCACTGAGGACACACAAAAGCCAGAGATTGTGCTCCTCATTGACTGAAATGGCAAATACATTCAAGAGGATAAACTTTTTCCCAAACACAAAGTGGCTAAACTCTGGTGCCCAAACACTAGGCATGCCCTTGAGCTGTTGTCAGAGGACAGACTAGGGTCCCCAGCCACATCATAATTCACACGGGCACAAATGACCTGAGGGCCCAGCAGGAAAGGGTGGCCACAGCACTCAAGGGAGTGATTGAAAAAGCTTCTTCCACTCTCCCCAACGCACAAGTAGTTATCTCCACTCTGCTACCACGAAACGACTTTCACCCTGCCACCATACAACGGGTGAATGCAAGCATTTCGCGAGACTGTGCCTCAAAACCTAATGTCTACCTGGCCCACCACTCCACCCTGGACTTGAACAGCCTTTACGACCAGGTCCACCTCTACAAGGCAGCAATCCCAACTTTTTCCAGGACCCTGAAGGACGTCACCCTCAACCGTAGCCCAGCAACTCACACAGGAGCAACAGAGCAAAGGACACCCTGCATAGTTCAGCGAGACAAACTCCCAGACCTGCAAGACCCCGTCCTGAAGGACCTGCACTGAGAGAACCCACGCCAAGAGGACCTACACCCAGACAACGGCATCACCAGCAACACCCCAACCAGCTAAGACCACCTCAAGCAAACCCTGGCCACACCCTGTATATGCCCCAACATATCAGACCTATGCCCCTTCTGCCCACCCCATGCCCCCCTACCCCTGCGGCAAGGACCTCAACATGACAGCAGGACATATGCCCAGGCCGTGAGCAGAGCAACAGGCCCACCCCAACTATTACACCCGCCCAAGCACCATCCTGCAACCTAAGAGGTATGTATCAGATGCTCAACATGCTCTGCTCACACCTACTGTGATGGTCCGGGCCTTAACCACAAAAAAACAACACTAGACACTATGGAACACAAAGCTTTTCCTATCTCATCCTGGAATATACAAGGTCTGAGTTCATCTGCCTTTGGATTAAAGAGCAGGAACCCAGACTTCATCAAATAAATTGGAAATACAGACATTGTCATCCTACAAGAAACATGGTATAAAGGAGACAGACCCACTTGTTGCCCTCTAGGTTACAGAGAGCTGGTAGTCCCATCCACCAAACTACCAGGTGTGAAACCGGGAAGAGACTCAGGGGGTATGCTAATTTGGTATAGAGCAGACCTAATCCACTCTATTAAATTAGTCAAAACAGGAACATTTTACATCTGACTAGAAATTAATAAGGAAATATCTCAACAGAGAAAAATGTCCTCATATGTGCTACCTATATCCCCCCAATAGAATCCCCATACTTTAACGATGACAGCTTCTCCATCCTAGAGGGGGAGATCAACCATTTCCAGGCCCAGGGACATGTACTAGTCTGTGGAGATCTAAATGCCAGAACTGGACAAGAACCTGACACCCTCAGCACACAGGGGGACAAACACCTACCTGGATGTGACAGCATTCCCTCCCCCATATGCCCCCCTAGACACAACTACGACAATATAACCAACAAAAAGGGGTCACAACTCCTGTAGCTTTGTCGGACGCTTGGTATCTACATAGTCAATGGTATGCTTCGAAGGGACTCCTACAGTAGGTATACATATAGCTCATGTCTTGTCAGTAGTACTGTAGACTACTTTATCACTGACCTCAACCCAGTCTCTTAGAGCGTTCACAGTCAGTCCACTGACACCCCTATCAGATCACAGCAAAATCACACTCTACTTGAACAGACCTATTTTCAATCATGAAGTATCAAAGCCAAAGGAACTGAATAATATTAAGAAATGCTATAAATGGAAGGAAAGTAGTGTGGAAATCTACCAAAAAACAATTAGGTCAGAACAAATTCAATCCCTTCTAGCCAATTTCCTGGACAAAATGTTTGACTGTAATAATGAAGGTGTAAACTTGGCAGTAGAAAACCTAAACAGTATATTTGACCTCTCAGCTTCCCTATCAAATAATGTTTTTTCAAGCAGACTACCTAAGAAAATTAACAACAATGACAAATGGTTTGATGAAGAATGCAAAAACCTAAGAAAGAAATTAAGAAACCTATTCAACCAAAAACATAGAGACCCAGAAAACCTGCGCATACGCCTTCACTATGGTGAATCCCTAAAACAATATAGAAATACACTACGGAAAAAGAAGGAAC
This sequence comes from Coregonus lavaretus, assembly GCF_964263955.1. Classification (NCBI taxonomy): domain Eukaryota; kingdom Metazoa; phylum Chordata; class Actinopteri; order Salmoniformes; family Salmonidae; genus Coregonus; species Coregonus lavaretus. The sequence continues at coordinate 16,074,575 of NC_140021.1, read as the reverse complement.
AGCACGTCAGAAATCAGCTCAATGTAATTGAAGAATCCATAGAATCTAACCACTTCTGGGAAAATTGGAAAACACTAAACAAACAACAAAACTAAGAGTTATCAATCCAAAACGGAGATGTATGGATAAACCACTTTTTGGCCCTATAACAAAGAACAAACAGCAAAAACATATACATGATCAAATACAAATCTTAGAAACAACTATTAAAGACTACCAGAACCCACTGGATTCTCCAATTACATTGAATGAACTACAGTACAAAATACAAACCCTCCAACCCAAAAAGGCCTGTAGGGTGGATGGTATCCTAAATGAAACGATATAATATACAGACCACAAATTCCAATTGGCTATACTTAAACTCTTTAACATCATCCTAAGCTCTGGCATATTCCCCAATATTTGGAACCAAGGACTGATTACCCCAATCCACAAAAGTGGAGACAAATTTTACCCCAATAACTACTGTTGGATATGAGTCAAGAGCAACCTTGGGAAAATCCTCTGAATTAGCATTAACAGCAGACTCGTACATTTCCTCAGCGAAATAATTGTACTGAGCAAATGTCAAATTGGCTTTTTACCAAATTACCATACGACAGACCATGTATTCACCCTGCACACACTAATTGACAAACAAACAAACCAAAACAAAAGCAATGTCTTCTCATGCTCTGTTGATTTCAAAAAAACTTTACTCAATTTGGCATGAGGGCTTGCTATACAAATTGATGGAAAGCGGTGTTGGGGGAAAAACATACGGCATCATAAAATCCATGTACAGTGCCTTGCAAAAGTATTCATCCCCTGTAAGGTTCTGTATTTCTTTTCTTAGTCAACCTTGTTCTTGAACTTAGCCCTGTTTCTTTGTGTTCTTGAACGTAGCCCAGTCTTTCATTTTTGTTCATTGATTTCACCTGTGTTAGTTACTCACCTGGTCTCATTAGCTCCTTATTTAGTTCAGTTCATTCTGTTTGTGCCTTATGAGTTATTGTTTGTTTTGACTCTACTAAGCCTTTTTCTAGCTCGTTTGTGAGAACCAGTTATAGCCTTCAGTCCTAGTTTTTGATTCTCCTGCCTGTTTTCCTACCTGTGTATGACCATTGCCTGCCTGTGACCACGATTCCTGCCTTTTTCGAAAGCGAAATAAACACCTGCCACGCTCTGCGCGTGAATCTGCACATTTTTACACCTTTTTCTCCCTGAGTATTCATTACAGAATACCTCACCATGCCTGGAAAGTATGATGGTTCACCTGGGAAATGTCAGGGATTTCTGATGCAATGCAGCAAATACATTGAGCACAACCCCACTAACAAGAGCAGGGTGGATTTTGTTGTGTCTCTACTCACAGGCAAAGCCCTGGATTGGGCCACCGCCATATGGACAGCCAACAGCACACAACTTGGATCCGAGACCCATTTCCACACCCTCTTCAAAGAGATATTCAATCACTCTCCTTCCGGTCGTCCTATAGGAGACCTCCTCATAGAACTTCAACAAGGACACAATTCAGCTGCCGAGTATGCCCTTGAGTTCCCCACCATGGCTGCAGGGAGTTGATGGAGTGAGGCTGCTTTACTTACCGTCTACCGAAGATGGCTCAACAGGGAACTTCAGGCGGAGCTGGCCTGTAGAGGTGACCTTCAGGATTTAAATCAATACATTCGTATGTCCATCTCCATCGACCACCTCATCGCCGACCGTCGAAGAACTCTGCCACCCAGGAACCTGAAACCTTCTCTTTCCATGATTCCGTCATCCCGTCCGAGTCTTCCAGAGCCCATGCAGTTGGGCCATGCTCCTCTCCCGTGTATCGAACGTCAAAGGCGGATCCAAGAAGGGCTCTGCCTATACTGTGGAGGGAAATATCATCTACTCAGCCATTGCCCTGTTCGCCTCCCACGGAGAGATGAGAAGGGTCCCTCCGCTGTCATGCAGGTAGGCGTGTCCTTATTTCTAAATGTCTCCCAGAAGCAATTCTCCTTCCCAGTATTGATAACCTCGAAGGGGGTTACTAAGTACGTAGAGAGCTTGATAGATTCAGGAGCAGCAGGTCATTCTATCGATCACCAGCTAATACAAGAGCTTGACATTGATCTAACACCTGTCACCCCTCCCTTAAAGATTAACGCCCTGGACGGGCAGCCATTGGGCACACTAAACAAACAACAAAACGAAGAGTTATCAATCCAAAACGGAGATGTATGGATAAACCACTTTGAGGAGTGGCGCCACTGGTTGGAGGGCGCACAACATCCCTTTCTCGTCCTAACAGATCATCGTAATCCGGAATATATCAGAGGGGCCAAGAGGTTAAACTCCAGACAAGCCCGCTGGGCTCTCTTCTTCACACGCTTCCATTTTCATGTTACTTACATCCCTGGAAAGAAAAATGTAAAAGCTGATGCTCTCTCCCGCCAGTTTGACCTTCCGACCAGTAACTCAGACCCTACACCCATTCTTCCTTCCTCTTGCATTATGGTACCGGTACAGTGGGAGGTTCACTCTGCTATACAAGAAGCCCTAACCTCCTCCTGAGACATCAGCTGGGAAGAGTTACGTACCAGCAGCTTTTAAACCCCAACTGATGTAATGGTGTCACACGTCCTTGGGGTCAGGACATCCGGGCATTACACGAACCACCGAACTTCTAGCCCGTAAGTTCTGTTGGTCCTCACTGGCATCCGACGTAAGGTTTTACGTACTCTCCTGTCCAGTCTGCGCCCAAACCAAAAGCCCTCATCTCCCTTCCGGTAAACTTTAACCTTTGCCAATCCCTCACAGAACCTAGTTCCACATAGCTGTTGACTTCATCACAGACCTTCCTGAATCCTCTGGTAACACCACCATCCTTGTCATAGTAGACCGTTTTTCAAAAATGTGTTGTTTGGTTCCTCTTCCGCATTTACCTAACACCATGGAATTGGCTGAGTGTATTTTCCCAGCAGGTGTTCCGTCTGTATGGGATTCCGGAGGACATCGTCTCTGACCGCGGGCCCCAGTTTGTCTCCCGGGTGTGGCGAGCCTTCTGTGACCGACTGGGGTTCACCCTCAGCCTCTCCTCTGGGTACCATCCCCAGACCAATGGGCAGACAGAACGCCTGAACCAAGAAATAGGGAAGTACCTTGCCAACAATGTTCTGCCTCTCCACACAACTGGAGTCGGTATATGGCCTGGGCCGAATACGCTCAGAACTCACTCATGCATTCATCCCTTTGTCTTACTCCGTTTCAGTGTGTACTTGGTTACCAACCCCCCATGTTTCCCTGAGAGGGTCGACGACTGGTTTCAGGAGAGTGGGCGGGTATGGGAGACTGCTCACCTGCATCTGCAGGAAGCCTTGAATACCCAGAAACGCTTTGCTGACAGACGCCACCGACCTACGCCACTCTTTCACCCTGGACAGCGTGTGTGGCTCTCTACCAGAGACATCCGGCTCCGCCTCCCCTGCAAAAAGTTCTGTCCTCACTTCATTGGTCCCTTCAAGATAATCCATCGCATCAACCCTGTCACGTACCGCCTCCAGTTACCCCGTCAGTATAAAATCTCTTCGTTCTTCCATGCATCTCTGTTAAAACCGGTCACCTACAGTCCTCTTCATCCTCTAGTCTCAACCCGCAGTGCGCCCCCACCGTTGGACATCGGAGGGGAACCTGCCTAAGCCATTCAGGCCATCCTTGATTCCAAACGCCTGAGAGGTCGCATCCACTATCTAGTGGACTGGGAAGGTTATGGACCTGAAGACCGGTCCTGTGTTCCCGACCAGGACATCCTTGACCCAGAGATGATTCAGGCAATTCCACCGTAACCGTCCAGATCGTCCCGCTCCCTGACCTCGGGGTCGACCCCCGAACAGACCCACTGGACATCAGCGTCGACACAGAACGTCGGGTCAGTCCACGACCTTGTCAAACCAGCCTGCTGGACCTTGGCCGCCTCTGCTCCCCCGCTTGCCAGCTCCACCCTCCGGTGTCGTTGGGTCGTCTGGAGCCTCCCTTTGTTTTGACTCTACTAAGCCTTTTTCTAGCTCTTTTGTGAGAACCAGTTATAGCCTTCAGTCCTAGTTTTTGATACTCCTGCCTGTTTTCCTACCTGTGTATGACCATTGCCTGCCTGTGACTACGATTCCTGCCTTTTGCGAAAGCGAAATAAACACCTGCCGCGCTCTGCGCGTGAATCTACACCTTTTTCTCCCTGAGTATTTCTTTACATCCCCCTTGCCGTTTTACCTGTTTTGTTGCATTACAACCTGTGATTTAAATGGATTTTTATTTGGATTTCATGTAATGGACATACACAAAATAGTCCAAATTGGTGAAGTGAATATGTATTCACCCCCTTTGATATGAAGCCCCTAAATAAGATCTGGTGCAACCAATTACCTTCAGAAGTCACATAATTAGTTAAATAAAGTCCACCTGTGTGCAATCTAAGTGTCACATGATCTGTCACATGATCTCAGTGTATATATACACCTGTTCTGAAAGGCCCCAGAGTCTGCAACACCACTAAGCAAGGGGCACCACCAAGCAAGCGGCACCATGAAGACCAAGGAGCTCTCCAAACAGGTCAGGGACAAAGTTGTGGAGAAGTGTAGCTCAGTTGGTAGAGCATGGTGTTTACAACGCCAGGGTTGTGGGTTTAATTCCCACGGGGACCAGTATGAAAAAAAAATTTATGCACTCACTAACTGTAAGTCGCTCTGGATAAGAGCGTCTGCTAAATGACTAAAATGTAAAAAATGTAAGTACAGATCAGTGTTGGGTTATAAAAAAATATCAGAAACTTTGAACATCCCACGGAGCACCATTAAATCCATTATTTAAAAAATTGAAATAATATGGCACCACAACAAACCTGCCAAGAGAGGGCAGCCCACCAAAACTCACAGACCAGGCAAGGATGGCATTAATCAGAGAGGCAAAAAAGAGACCAAAGATAACCCTGAAGGAGCTGCAAAGCTCCACAGAGGAGATTGGTGTATCTGTCCATAGGACCACTTCAAGCCGTACACCCCACAGAGCTGGGCTTTATGGAAGAGTGGCCAGAAAAAAGCCATTGCTTTAAGGAAAAAATGAGCAAACACGTTTGGTGTTCGCCAAAAGGCATGTGGAAGACTGCCCAAACATATGGAAGAAGGTACTCTGGTCAGATGAGACAAAAAATTTAACTTTTTGGCCATTAAGGAAAATGCTATGTCTGGCGCAAACCCAACACCTCTCATCACCCCGAGAACACCATCCCCACAGTGAAGCATGGTGGTGGCAGCATCATGCTGTGGGGATGTTTTTCGTCGGCAGGGACTGGGAAACTGGTCAGAATTGAAGGAATGATGGATGGCGCTAAATACAGGGAAATTCTTGAGGGAAACCTGTTTCAGTCTTCCAGAGATTTGAGACTGGGATGGAGGTTCACCTTCCAGCAGGACAATGACCCTAAGCATACTGCTAAAGCAACACTCAAGGACTTTAAATCCTCCTGAGACCCAGCCCATTGACTTATGTCCACTGTAGTGGACATTTGAGTTTCATCCCTCTTCTTGGAATCTTTTGTGCAAGTCTCTTAATTCCTGATGTACTGTACAGAGGACATCCTGGGCTTTTCAGTGATATGTCATTTGATTGGCTGGGAGGCCGGGAACCGCCTCTATCTTTCCTTTCAAAATGGACGGCATAGGAACAAGCACATTTTATGGAAAGATGAGAGGTAAGTCAAATATTGTTTGTCTATGGTTTTGCTACTATGATAATCATATATTTTCTTGTTCATGAAGGTATTAGGAATCATATATTTAGTTCTGATAGCAACTAAATTATGTATCTTTTGAAAGATTTGCCATTTTATGAATGTCAATTATAGTGGACATCAGGACTATCTTCATGTAAATAATGACTCCACATTGTCGTAGGAAACAGAACTGAAGCAGAAAGAATTCTTTACCGAATAGTCGAGGGAGATTCAGATTTGGAGTTGTCAGATGATGAGAGAGATGAGGATAAGTTTCAACCAGTGATACAAAACGGTGATGAAGAAGAGGAAGACAATGCAGAAGGCTCAGTTGAAGGGACAGATGCAGACACAGACACAGATACAGACAGGGACGAACAGGAAACTCGTCGCCCTCTGTGGGCCAGGAGTAACATGTATGTTTGATGCAGTTCCACAATTTTAAATTCAGCTGCATTGAGTATTTAAACTGTTATTACTTATCATTTATTATTCTTTTTTCCTTCATATCAGATTTGCACCTGTGTTACCTGGGCTTCCTGTGTGTCAAGATGACCCTACAACACGTGCAGACTGGAGTCCAATTGAATACTTTTCACAGTACATTGACAACAAGGTCTTTGAAGATTTGGCAACATACACAAATCAAAGAGAGCTGCAAATCAAAGGAGTGTGCATGAACACCACGCCACAAGAAATAAAAATCTTCTTGGGCATTTCAGTCCACATGGCCTGCCTTGGCTATCCCAGAATTAAAATGTTTTGGGCCAACAAAACTAAAGTGCCAGTCATAAGTAGCAAAATGACTAGGGATAGATTCTTCAGGATAAGAAATTCCCTCAAGATTGTCAATGACCTGGCTGTAACAGAGGAAACAAAGAAGGCAGATATTCTTTGGAAAGTCAGGCCAATACTCGATCGTGTGCGCCAAGGCTGTCTCAGCCTTGCAAAGCCAGAAAGGGTCTGCATTGATGAGCAAATCATCCCATTCACAGGCCGTTGTCCAGTCAGGCAATATGTTCCCGGCAAGCCAAACCCTACTGGCCTAAAGGTCTTTGTCCTTGCATCCCCAAATGGTCTGATGCTTGATTTTGAAGTCTACCAAGGGAAGAATACCTTTACAGTCCAAAGGTTAGGAGTTGGAGCTGCAGCAGTTCTACGCATGGTTGAATCTGTTCCAACAGGAAGCCACATATTCTTTGACAGGTACTTCACAACCATAGATCTATTGGATGCATTGCTGGCAAAGGGCCTTCCTGCAACTGGAACTATAATGAAGAACCGTGTCCCAAAGCTGTGCCAGCTGCCAGTAGACAAACAGTTGAAAAAAGAGGGGAGAGGAACATCAGTGTCAGTGGCCAGAAAGAGTCCTGAGCTGGCCATCACAAAATGGTTCGACAACAAACCAGTGCTCATCCACTGTACATGGGAAAGACCCAGAAGACATCTGTACCAGATGGTCCCAGAAAGAAAAGCACCTGGTCCAGGTTAAAAGACCAGCAGTAATTAAGCAGTATAATGATAACATGGGTGGCGTAGATCTTTGTGATCGCATGCTTAGCTTCTATCGTATGTCAAGCAGGACCAAGAAGTGGACATCGCGCGTGATCAGTCACTTCTTTGATGTTGCCATCACCAACTCCTGGATACAATACCAGTCTGACAGCAAAGCTCTGCACAGACCATCCAAGAACACACATCAGTACCTGGACTTCAAACTACTCCTAGCTGAGGAGCTGTTGGAGAGTCCGGAACTGGAAAACAGCTGTGAAGAGAGTGAGGATGAGTATGAGCCACCATCTAAAATGAGGATCCCACAACCAGAGCCATCTGTGCGCAGACTAGGAGCCATGCACATGCCTGAGATGATGGATACCAAGCATGCAGAAAGATGCAGAAATAAGGGCTGCAAGAGCAAGACGTACATGAGATGTACCAAATGCAAGATGTTCCTCTGCATTACCAAAAAGAGATATTGCTTCCAGGACTTTCACCACTAACAAAGAAAATACTAAGAACAAAATGAAGAGTGAAGGAAAAAGCTAGATTGGATTCAGTTTGACAGAAGGAAAAAATCCAAAATAAATCTGTTACACATTAGTTATATGTTCATTGTTCAAATAACACTGAAAGGATTCAAGGGGACCAATCAAAGGATATGGACATAACAAAGTGTTAAGCTTTAATAGTAAAGCTATCCTTGCGAAATGTAAGGAAAAGGATTCAAGAATTATTAATGTGTATTGTATAATCAAAATGTCTGTATTCTTGGATAATAATCAATCTACAGCCAAAAATGTATGTATTCTTAGTTCATAAAAACTCTGTAATCTGTAAGAACTCTGTAAAAATTTGTATCTACCAAATGTGTCTCTTTTCGTACTCAAATGATCCTGTTGTCCACTACAGTGGACATGCTGTAAAATAAAAAATTAAAATTAAAATTAAAATGTGGAAATTGTAGGATGCTTTTTTTTTAACCCTAAACAGTTATTGAATCACAAAAAATATGATTAGGAAAAACAATATTTTCCTTGGTTCTCAGGAGGTTTTAAGGGGAAACATTTAAATGCCCAGACCTCAATCCAATTGAGAATCTATGGTATGACTTAAAGATTGCTGTACACCAGCGGAACCCATCCAACTGGAGCTGGAGCAGTTTTGCCTTGAAGAATGGACAAAAATCCCAGTGGCTAAATATGCCAAGCTTATAGAGACATACCCCAAGAGACTTGCAGCTGTAATTGCTGCAAAAGGTGGCTCTACAAAGTATTGACTTTGGGGGGGTGAACAGTTATGCATGCTCAAGTTTTCTGTTTTTTTGTAATATTTCTTGTTTGTTTCACAATAAAAATATTTTGCATCTTCAAAGTGGTAGGCATGTTGTGTAAATCAAATGATACAAAACCCCAATAAATCAATTTTAATTCCAGGTTGTAAGGCAACAAAATAGGAAAAATGCCAAGGGGGTGAAAATATTGGCAAAAAACACACACATTTCTTTCCACAGTTGTAGTCGGAAGTGTACATACACCTTAGCCAAATACATTTAAAATCTGTTTTTCATAATTCCTGACATTTAATCCTAGTAGAAATTCCCTGTATTAGGTCAGTTAGAATCACAACTTTATTTTAAGAATGTGAAATGTCAGAATAATAGTAGAGAGAATGATTTATTTCAGCTTTTATTTCTTTCATCACATTCCCAGTGGGTCAGAAGTTTACATACACTCAATTCGTTTTTGGTAGCATTGCCTTTAACAAGCTTCCCACAATAAGTTGGGTGAATTTTGGCCCTTTCCTCCTGACAGAGCTGGTGTAACTGAGTCAGGTTTGTAAGCCTCCTTGCTCGCACACACTTTTTCAGTTCTGCCCACAAATTTCTATAGTATTGAGGTCAGGGCTTTGTGATGACCACTCCAATACTTTGACTTTGTTGTCCTTAAGCCATTTTGCCACAACTTTGGAAGTATGCTTGGGGTCATTGTCCATTTGGAAGACCCATTTGCGACCAAGCTTTAACTTCCTGTCTGATGTCTTGTCAGGCGTTTGGAAATTTCTCCCAAGGATGAACCAGACTTGTGGAGGTCTACCATTTTGTTTCTGAGGTCTTGGCTGATTTCTTTTGATTTTCCCATGATGTCAAGCAAAGAGGCACTGAGTTTGAAGGTAGGCCTTGAAATACATCCACAGGTACACCTCCAATTGACTAAAATGATGTAAATTAGCCTATCAGAAGTTTCTAAAGCCATGACATCATTCTCTGGAATTTTCCAAGCTGTTTAAAGACACAGTCAACTTAGTGTATGTAAACTTCTGACCCACTGGAATTGTGATACAGTGAATTATAAGTGAAATAATGTAAACAATTGTTGGAAAAATTACTTGTGTCATGCACAAAGTAGATGTCCTAACCGAGTTGCCAAAACTATAGTTTGTTAACAAGAAATTTGTGGAGTGGTTGATAAACGAGTTTTAATGACTCCAACCTAAGTGTATGTAAACTTCCGACTTCAACTGTATACAGTATATATATCAACGAATTGGCGAGGGCACTAGAACAGTCTGCAGCACCCGGCCTCACCCTACTAGAATCTGAAGTCAAATGTTTACTGTTTGCTGATGATCTGGTGCGTCTGTCCCCAACCAAGGAGGACCTACAGCAGCACCTAGATCTTCTGCACAGATTCTGTCAGACCTGGGCCCTGACAGTAAATCTCAGTAAGACAAAAATAATAGTATTTCAAAAAAGGTCCAGTTGCCAGGACCACGAATGCAAATTCCATCTGAACACTGTTGCCTTAGAGCACACAAAAAACTATACCTCGGCCTAAACATCAGCGCCACAGGTAACTTCTACAAAGCTGTGAACAATCTGAGAGACAAGGCAAGAAGGTCCCTGTATGCTATCAAAAGGAACATAAAATGTATATATATCTTTTTTTGTTTATTTCACTTTAGTTTATTATCTATTTCACTTGCTTTGGCAATGTAAACATATGTTTCCCATGCCAATAAAGCCCTTAAATTGAATTGAATTGAGAGTGAGTGAGTGAGTGAGTTAGTGAGTGTAGGTGGAGTGTGGATTTTTGGGGCTGCTCCCTGCATGTAGTGTACAGTACTGTACTTGTTGTGCCTCCTGACATTCTTCTTCAAACGTTTCCCCCTCCTTTCCTCTTTAGACCTGTTCCTTCCAGTCCTCCTTCCTTCCTCAGATCTCAGGCTGTTGCACAGGGGTATAAGCAGCAGTAAATGATCATGTTTGGCTATGCCGTTTTAGCCAGAGCACGTGTGTACTTTAAGGAAATCCATGTGGGTGTTTGGGCTTGGAGCATGTCAAATCACAGCTCTTGGAGATAAACGATGCAAATCCAACACATGAAGGAATAACAAGCTAAGAAGAGCCAGAACTAGCAGTAGGAAGATAAGAAGAGGTAGCAGGTATTATGCGCGAGAGAGAGAGAGAGGGGGGGGGGGGGGGGGAGAGAGAGAGAGAGAGAGAGGGAAAGAGAGGGCGAGAGAGCGAGAGAGGGAGTGAGAGACATCTACATGTTCATTTGTGCTTGGTTCTCACTCAGATCTGATCGGATCAATCACGTTAAGCGAAAAGAGCTGTGCCTTTCGTCCTCGATTCCAAACCTCAAGTGACCCGTGCTCATTTGTCAACCCCTGGTTTAATTACAGGGGGATCAGAAACAAACAGCAGACAGCGACGCTGGTCGAAATCTCATCAGAGGCCGTTCCGCTGACTGATGACCTCACTGTGGAGACGGTGGCCATTACCGAGAACAGCGGACGTCGGAGCACCTCTAGCTAGCTGAGGACTAATGTTGATGAAGTTATATAGTCTTGAAAAACCGACCCTAGGCAACAGTGACTAGGGCCTGGTTTCAATTAAGGACTATTTTGGCAACTTCGATAAGGGGAAAACATTTAAATCCTCTTCAGCCAGACAACTCTCCCAACAAATCATGAGGCAGAAATGCCAGAACGTCGCAATTCAAAACCAAAGTTTGCAGGCAAACCTTTGCAGTGGTTTTAGTGAAGTTAGTTGATGCAAACTAGCCACTTGCAAAATGCACAAAAAAATACCTCTGCGATCTCCATATTTTGTATTTAATTCAAGCTGATAAGGTAATGATGTACATCCTCAATACCAAAAGAGTCTGTCATTGAAACCAGACCCTATCTTTCGAGACTAGAGGCTGTACAGTACAATGAAGGGCTGTTACAGGAGCAATTACCAGACCAGGGGGAAGTGAACAGATGACGGGATACATGGGAGATAATTGGGGAGGGAGGGGGGAGGGGCAGGTGAGGAGAAAGGATATGAGAGCTGTAATCATTTATTTTATTTTTTATTTAACCTTTATTTAACTAGGTAAGTCAGTTAAGAACAAATTCTTATTTACAATGACGGCCTACCAAAAGTCAAAAGGCCTCCTGCGGGGACGGGGGCTGTGATTTAAAAAATAAATAAATATAAATATAGGACCAAACACACATCACAACAAGACAGACAACACAACACTACATAAAGAGAGACCTAAGACAACAACATAGCATGGCAGCAACACACGACAACACAGCAAGGTAGCAACACAACATGGCAGCAGCACAACATGGTAGCAGCACAGGACATCAGGTACAAACATTATTGGGCACAGACAACAGCACAAAGGACAAGAAGGTAGAGACAACAATACATCACGCAAAGCAGCCACAACTGTCAGTAAGAGTGTCCATGATTGAGTCTTTGAATGAAGAGATGGAGATAAAACTGTCCCGTTTGAGTGTTTTTTGCAGCTCGTTCCAGTTGCTAGCTGCAGCAAACTGGAAAGAGGAGCGACCCAGGGATGTGTGTGTTTTGGGGACCTTTAAGAGAATGTGACTACCAGAACGGGTGTTGTATGTGGAGGATGAGGGCTGCAGTAGGTATATCAGATAGGGGGGCGTGAGGCCTAAGAAGGTTTTGCAAATAACCATCAACCAGTGGATCTTGCGATGGGCATACAGATATGACCACTTTACAGAGGAGTACAGAGTGCAGTGATGTGTCCTATAAGGAGCATTGGTGGCAAATCTGATGGCCGAATGGTAAAGAACATCCAGCCGCTCGAGAGCACCCTTACCTGCCAATCTATAAATTACATCTCCGTAATATGGCATGGGTAGGATGGTCATCTGAATCAGGGTTAGTTTAGCAGCTGGAGTGAAAGAGGAGCGATTACGATAGAGGAAACCAAGTCTAGATTTAACCTTAGCCTGCAGCTTTGATATGTGCTGAGAGAAGGACAGTATACTGTCTAGCCATACTCCCAAGTACTTGTATGAGGTGACTACCTCAAGCTCCAAACCCTCAGAGGTAGTAATCACACCAGTGGGGAGAGGGTCATTCTTCTTACCAAACCACATGACCTTTGTTTTGGAAGTGTTCAGAACAAGGTTAAGGGCAGAGAACGCTTGTTGGATACTAAGAAAGCTTTGTTGTAGAGCGTTTAACACAAAATCCGGGGAGGGGCCAGCTGAGTATAAGACTGTATCATCTGCATATAAATGGTTGAGAGAGATTCCTAATACCTGAGCTATATTGTTGATGTAAATTGAGAAGAGCTTGGGGCCTAGGATCGAGCCATGGGGTACTCCCTTGGTGACAGGTAGTGGCTGAGACAGCAGATGTTCTGACTTTATACACTGCACTCTTTTAGAGAGGTAGTTAGCAAACCAGGCCAAAGACCCCTCAGAGACAACAATACTCCTTAGCCGGCTGACAAGGATGGAATGGTCTACCATATCAAAAGCTTTGGACAAGTCAATAAAAATAGCAGCACAACATTGCTTACAATCAAGGGAAATGTTGACATCTTTAGGACCTTTAAGGTTGCAGTGACACATCCATAACCTGAGCGGAAACCAGATTGAATACCAGAGGGAATACTATAGACATCTAGAATGCCAGTCAGCTGAATATTTACACGTTTTTCCAACACTTTTGATAAACAGGGCAAAATAGAAATTGGCCTATCAGTTAGGATCAGCTTGATCTCCCGCTTTAAATAAAGGATGCACCGTGGCTGCCTTCCAAGCAATGGGAACCTCCCCAGAGAGGAGAGACAGGTTAAAAAGGTCAGAGACAGGCTTGGCGATGATAGGGGCTGCAACTTTAAAGAAGAAAGGGTCTAAACCATCTGACCCAGATGTTTTTTTGGTTTCAAGTTTAAGGAGATCCTTTAGCACCTCGGACTCCTTGACCGCCTGCAGGGAGAAACTTTGTAGCGGGGGGAAAGAGGGAGGAGCATTGGGGCTAGTCGCATTAGAAAGACTGGGAGATGAGGAAATGTTGGAAGGGCAAGGAGGCATGGCTGAGTCAAATAGGAATCCTGACTTAATGAAGTGGTGATTAAAGAGCTAATTTGTCAGTAACAACCACATCATCAACATTAAGGGACATGGGCAGCTGTGAGGAGGAGGGTTTATTCTCCAGGTCTTTAACCATTTTCCAGAACTTCTTGGGGTTAGACCCACAGAGAGAGAACTGCTCCTTAAAGTAACTAGCTTTAGCCTTCCGGTTAGCCTGAGTGCACTTATTTATCATTTGCCTGAATGAGAGCCAGTCAGCCTGAGTAAGCATGTGCCGAGCCTTTCACCAAATGGAATTCTTGAGGTGGAGTAACTCTGCCAGATCACGGTCGAACCAGGGGCTGAACCTGTTTTTAATTCTCATTTTATTTATGGGGGCGTGTTTGTTAACAATACCACTGAAAATATCAAAAAAGAAGGTCCAACCGTCGTCGACAGAGGGGATCAAGCTGATTCTATACCAATTTACAGAGGCCAAGTCATGAAGGAAGGCTTGCTCATTAAAGCTTTTTAGCAAGCGTCTATGACAAATCAGGACAGGTCGTTTCACTGAGTAGCCATTAAGAACACAGGCTGTAAAACAGTGATCACTAAATTCATTACAGAAAACACCAGACTGATACCTATCAGGATTATTTGTGAGGATAACATCAAGGAGAGTAGCATTTTCTGGGTCTTTCTTCGGTGCTAATGGTGGATGATAACACCCAGCAACAGTTAACAAAGAGCTATTTGAAAGTTTAATGCTTAAAACCAGCAAATCAAATTGTTTGGGGACAGACTTGGTGGAGACAACCGAGCACTGAATGTGTTCCTTGGTATAGATTGCTACTCCACCACCTTTGGAAGATCTGTCTTTCCCGAAAAAGGTTATAACCAGAAAGTTTAACCTCTTAAGGATCGGACACTCTTTTTCCATTTTCGCCTAAAATTACATACCCAAATCTATCAGCCTGTAGCTCAGGACCTGAAGCAAGGATGTACATATTCTTGATACAATTTGAAAGGAAACATTTTGAAGTTTGTGGAAATGTGAAATTAATGTAGGAGAATATAACACATTAGATCTGGTAAAAGATAATACAAACCAAAAAACATGCGTTATTTTTTTGTTTTTTTTCATCACCTTTGAAATGCAAGAGGAAGGCCACAATATAATATTGGAATCCTGACTTAATGAAGTGGTGATTAAAGAGCTCATTTGTCAGTAACAACCACAAGCTCGGGAGATAGGGGGGAGTGTGGCGGGGATACCTGTACCAGACAGGGGGAGACAGGGCAGACGGTGAACAGATCACCCGGTGGAATCCAAGCAGCAGTGCAGCAGACAACGGGAGTAGGTGTCACACCCACTTGGGAGAACAAATTCCTTATAGAAGATTCCAGCTAGCTATGTCCAAACAAAATTGTCCTGTGGCTGTTGTATTTTGGTGATTGCGAGCAGGATATCTTCTGATATTATCAAAGCAAAAAGTATGTTTCTTATTGAGGTAATTTACAATTGAAGTGTCCTGGCTGCATATCAGCTCAAAATAGAGTTGAATCCAGGCGGTACTGTATTGTAATGACCTGTGCACAGCAGGAGGGGGCTTCAAAGGCCTCTGCAATTGGGTGGGGTAGGCTTTAAAACTCTCCTGCCATTGTTGGGCTCAAGGGCTTTGACACCTCATACTTCATAATGAATGTGCATGGGTGGGGGTGGGGGGAGGAGGGAGAGGGGATGGGGGGAGAAAGGATATGAGAGCTGTGATGACTGAGTGGGTGTAGGAGAAGGGCTGGCAAACTCTACAACAAAATGGCTGACAAAGAGGAAGAGGACTGTCACGACTTCTGCCAAGGCTGCCTCCCCTCCTTGTTCGGGCAGGTTTCGGCGTTCGGTGTCACCAGCTTACTAGCTACTGCCAATCCATTTATCATCACTCCATTTGTCTTGTCTTCAATCGCACACACCTGGTCCTTATTCCCTGATTAGTCATGGTATAAGTGTTCCCTCTGCTTCCTTGTCTGTGTGGGTGATTGTTTATTGTGGAGGTTTGTGTAGCTCGGTGGAGCTCATATATTGTGTATCAACGGGAGTGTTCTCCCGTGTGCCTTGTATAGCCTGTGCCCTGGAGTGTGTTTGACGCATTTCTGCGTAATCCTGTATTTTGCAGATTAAAGCCTATTATTCTGTGATTTACCCTCCTGCGCCTGACTTCTTCAACACCACCTCATCACAGAATCACCCACCCGATATGGAGTCAGTGGGGGAGACGCACATGCCTGGAGTCGTGGAACGGGTCCAGGAGCATTCAACTATGCTAGCCAGCTTGGGTGAAGCGATGGGTCGGCTTCTTCAGGTCGTCCAACGCCTGGAGAGGAGAGAACCCGATCCTTCGAGACCAGCTGGGCAACCGGATCCCGCCACCTACACCCCAGCACCCGGAGGGATCCAGATATCCCGACCAGGGGAGTTCGACGGGACAGCGGCGCTGTGCCAAGGATTTATTCTCCAACTGGAGCTCTACTTCTCCAGCATCCGGCCGGTTCCATCGGAGCGGGAGAAGGTGTCCGCCCTCGTCTCCTGCCTCTCGGGGAAAGCCCTGGAGTGGGCCAACGCGGTGTGGAACCAATGAGGAGCCGCGTTGGAGAACAACAGGGAGCAGCTGGTCCAGCTGAGGCAGGGGATGAGGACTCCATTTGTCTTGTTTTCAATCACACACACCTGGTCCTTATTCCCTCATTAGTCATGGTATAAGTGTTCCCTCTGCTTCCTTGTCTGTGTGGGTGATTGTTTATTGTGGAGGTTTGTGTAGCTCGGTGGAGCTTGTGTATTGTATATCGACTGGAGTATTCTCCCGTGTGCCTTGTGTTTTCCATTGCGCCTGTTTTGTGCCCTGGAGTGTGTTTGACGCATTTCTGCGTAATCCTGTATTTTGCGGATTAAAGCCTATTATTTTGTGATTTACCCTCCTGCGCCTGACTTCTTCAACACCACCTCATCACAAGGACGGGCCGTGAAAGGTGTGAGGGAGGCCCCTCCCCTCACACTGTAGGTAGTGATGGCACAGGAAGAGAGAAGGAGATGCAATAAAGCACAACATGACACAGAACAACACATAAATAACAGAACAATAAAACACAACACAAAGCAACACAGCATGACAATACTACAACAAAGCACAGCACAGCACAGTAAAACACAGCACAGCACAGCACAGCACAGTAAAACACAGCACAGCACAGCACAGTAAAACACAGCACAGCACAGTAAAACACAGCACAGCACAGCACAGTAAAACACAGCACAGCACAGCACAGCACAGTAAAACACAGCACAGTAAAACACATCACAGTAAAACACAGCACAGCACAGCACAGTAAAACACAGCACAGCACAGCACAGTAAAACACAGCACAGTAAAACACAGCACAGCACAGCACAGTAAAACACAGCACAGCACAGCACAGCACAGCACAGTAAAACACAGCACAGCACAGCACAGCACAGTAAAACACAGCACAGCACGGCACAGTAAAACACAGCACAGTAAAACACAGCACAGTAAAACACAGCACAGCACAGCACAGTAAAACACAGCACAGTAAAACACAGCACAGCACAGCACAGTAAAACACAGCACAGTAAAACACAGCACAGCACAGCACAGTAAAACACAGCACAGCACAGTAAAACACAGCACAGCACAGCACAGCACAGCACACCACGACACAGCACAGTAAAACAAAGCATGACACAGCACAGAACGGCACAAAACAAGAGAACACACCGGAAAAAACAATTCAGACCAGAGGAAAACTTAATCAGAAAAGTGGTGTTTTTAACAGAGACAAACCTAATCCAAGGAATTACTTTTATAGATGTGGGAGCAGGGATATGCTTTACAACTGAGAAACAAGCAAAGTCATCAGAAAACCCCAACGTTCAGCATCCTGAACCAGCCCATTGAGAGGCAGCAGGTATAAATTACAAGCCTTTCTGTGCTGAGTTAGCTAAGCCTTTAAATAATTTATCGGCACCAATCCAGAAAACAGAAAAAATAACAATGCATCTAAAATAAAACAATGCCCTCTTGAGATGTTCATTTCCTCCCAACCAAAAACATATTCCTCTTCACAGGCATTTGTCTTGGTCTGGCTGCATGGTTTGTGGGAAATGTGGGTATTATTGTTCACAAAAGAAGGAGAGTGAAGTGTTATTTACGAAGTTATAATTATTCACAGAGAGGAGAGAGGGTAACACCACCACGCTGAAGTCACTGAACGTAGACAGTGTGTGTGTGTGTCTCTGTGTGTGTGTGTGTGTGTGTGTGTGTGAGCCGACAGAGCTCTCTGGCTGTGTGGGAATGGCAGGAGTTATTTTCATCCCTGAACTACCTTTGGTTCTGAACTCCTTTAAACAAATGTTAAACGCCTGAGTCGGCAGATGGATAGACGAGAGTGTCTGTGTTTTTCCATCTCTTCCTGTCATTGGCTGTGACAGGCCATCTGGTACACAGGCAAAACCAGACAGGAACTAACATCACTGCCTCCAACCAACACTACCCTGTGTAAACCAGCTACATATTACAGGGATGGGCAACTCCAGTCCTCGGGGCCGGAGTGGTGTCACACTTTTTCCTCATCCCTAGCAAACACAGCTGATTAAACAAATTGCATTCTAAACATAGATCATGATTCGTTGATTATTGGAGTCAGGTGTGTTAGCTGGGGCTGGAGCAAAAGTGTGACAGCAATCAAGCCCCCTAGGACTGGAGTTGCTACAAGATCCCTCTTCTCAGTTAAAATGCGTATTTTGAAATGTCCTAAGAATTTATAATTATTTTGAAAGGGTAGAGCAATGATGAGGTAGGCTAGAGTAGGCTAGAGCTGTTTTGTCTACATCTATTTACTGTGTCTACATCTATTTACTGTGTCTACATCTATTTACTGTGTCTACATCTATTTACAGTGTCTACATCTATTTACCGTATCTACATCTATTTACAGTGTCTACATCTATTTACTGTATCTACATCTATTTACTGTATCTACATCTATTTACTGTGTCTACATCTATTTACTGTGTCTACATCTATTTACCGTGTCTACATCTATTTACTGTGTCTACATCTATTTACTGTGTCTACATCTATTTACTGTGTCTACATCTATTTACCGTGTCTACATCTATTTACTGTGTCTACATCTATATACTGTGTCTACATCTATTTACCGTGTCTACATCTATTTACTGTGTCTACATCTATTTACCGTGTCTACATCTATTTACAATGTCTACATCTATTTACTGTGTCTACATCTATTTACCATGTCTACATGTCTACAAGAATCTCAATTGTCAACACCACCCCGTCCCTGGTCTGAATAGAGGAGAGGAGGAGAGGCAGAGGAGAGGAGAGCTATGGATGAGCTACTCCGGAGCTTGTTAACATTCCAATGCCAGAGCCCTGCGTGGCTCTGTGTGTGTGTGTATGTGTGTGTTATGTATATGCGTGCGTATGTGTGTGTGTCACTGCGTGCCTCACTAATAAAGCCAGGCTTTGTGTGGAGGCCCAAGGCAGGGCCAAGCCGGCGGCCCCTGGCCAGTCAGTCAAGTGACAGGGGATGGCATGGGGGCCAGTCACGCCACTTAGAGACAAACACTACCCTATCTGTGTGCCTGTGTGTTCCCTCCCTGCTCCCTGCCTGGCAGGAAGACAGAGCCAGCGCTTGAAACACACCTCTTCCATCTGAAGAATCCACTCCTTTTCTCCCATCTGGCCGCCTGTCCAAATCCAAATGTGAGAGAGAGAGAGAGAGAGAGAGAGAGAGAGAGAGAGAGAGAGAGAGAGAGAGAGAGAGAGAGAGAGAGAGAGAGACCTTCCATACCCTCTTTAATTTGTTATTTTGTTTGTCTGTCCATGCGTGTGTGTGTCTGTGTGAGTTGTGTTTTCTCTCCATCTCCTCTCCTCTCTCCCACCCCTCTATCTGTTAGCGTGTCTATCTGAATGGCTCTGTTGTTCACTGTTATACTGTGAATGGAGCAGACAGACAAAGACTGTAGTAATAGTGTCAGCATGCATAATGATGTGCATGTGTGAGAGAGAGAAGGAGAGAGAGAGAAAAAGAGAGAACGCTAGAGAGAAAATATTTAGCTTGTTTCTGTTCATGTGCATGTATGTGATTGAGAGCTATGGATATATACAGTATATTGTGTTTGGTGTGTGTGTTCACTGAAGATGTGTGTGTCTACTGTACACTGGCTAGCTGACTATTTCACTGCTGGGCCTCTTAATGAGTTGTTGGCACCTAGCCACCTGCACAGTGACAGTTCCTACTCTCCATAGTCACACCTGTCAACAGCCTAACCTGGCATTGGCAGCCCCCTAAGCCCCATGTCAATCAGGGCAGCGTCCACTAGGACCCCCTCAATTAACCCCAGGTCATGCCACGTCACGGGGGCAGTGCCCTAACGCAGGGCAACACACTCACTATGTCAGTCCCAAATGGCACCCTATTTCCTATATAGTGCACTACTTTAATCCAGGGCCACACACTCACTGTGTTAGGACAATGGCTACCGCACCCCACCAGCACCACAATGTCTGTTCCCTATTTACCATATAAAGCAGTACTTTAGACCAGAGCTCTAGTCAAAAGTAGTGTAGGGAATAGTGTGTGTAGGGAATAGTGTGTGTGTGTGTGTGTGTGTGTGTGTGTGTGTGTGTGTGTGTGTGTGTGTGTGTGTTCGCACTCAGCTAGGCAGCAGTGTTCATTATCACAGCATTCCCTTTATAGACCCAGAGCTGAAGTGCTGCGGCATGCTACAGCACAGATAGAACAATGAGCCAGATATTTCACTGAATGTATAAATGTGAAGCATCCGGTTGGCATTTCCACTCACTACGAGATATGGTGATGAAAGGAAGCCCAGTGGCCGGCAGTGGGAGAAGATGGAGCAACAAGGATTTTGGCCAAAATTCTGCTAATTTTCTCATCAATGAAATATTTGATCTCCATACAGTTTTCTGTTTCCAATTCTAGAATCTGTAACAAACAGAGTGGACTCAGTTTTGTAGATTTTACCATTTAAAAATTGCGTTGTTTAAAAGGAGTGCAAGGGTGAATTGAGTTATTGCACACACGCACTTCACAGAATAAGCGTTCCCTAACGGAAATATGCAAATAAATGCTAGAATGTGCCAATAGGTTCTCACTAGCTCGTGCTTGGCTCTGCCCACCTCCTTGCTTGTTCTGCCCACTATGATTAATTTGCTCCCACTGGAAATGACAGGCTCTGGTCTATCTTGGGTTAGTTATAAAAAATATTTGGCTAAGGTGTGTGTATGTATGTGTGTGTGTATGTGTGTATGTGTGTGCGTGTGTGCACACGCACACGTTGTGTGTGTGCGCCGGGATAGGCTGCGGTGCAGTGTTCATTATTCCCCCTATTGACCCTATGCTGAATGTTGACAGTGTTCAGAGGGAGGGAGGAGAAGATTAGAGCCGGATGCTGCAGCTGATTAAAACATCCAAAAGCAGGTAATTAAAGTCTGATGCAGAGAACCACAGGCTGGCAGAAAGCTCTATGCAGGCTCCTATACTCTTCTCCCCTCTCCTCTTCAGTCTTAGCCGCATAGAGCCTCAAATACTGTACATACACACTGTTATTGGAGCCCTCCCTCTAGACATATTATGCCTATGCCTACAGAGGGGTTAGCAGACATGGTGGTGGAAACATGACCATGCATTTGTGAATTGCTAGAGTATAGGTTTATGTGTGTCAGTGTGTACGCAAATAGGACTCCATAGACAGTGGTTATTGAATGTAGTCTAATCTCATTAGATGTAAAACACTTGCTATTGTCCATGCCATTAAAATGCACATACACAACACACTCCGCCATATTAGTAATCCACACACGAATAATAACCGAGTTATGACAGGAACTGTTCAAATACAGCCTCTTTAACGACACATGACGTTCGTCCAGAGTAGCATTGAGACTGTCTCCCTTTTCTATAGAGCCCCTTTATGAAGCATTTACAGTGCATAGATTTTTCATATGGGAATAGAACCCACTATCCTGGCGTTGCAAGCGCCATGCTCTACCAACTGAGCTAGAGAGGACCACTGTTGGTTTTACTCTAACTTACATATAACGTTATGCTAACATTGGATTCACAGCAAAGCATTTCCAAGGTTTCAGATAGTGACAGACTATTGTTGTTAAATTATTTAAAAGGACAACTTCATGTGAAGGATTAATGAGTGGCGATCTGATAGCATTAACTAGATGGTGAGGTATCCATCGCTCTCTCTCTCTCTCTCTGAAAACACAGTATTCTATAATTAGGTATTGATCATTTCTTCAGGGGAACCCGGGGGAAAATTTTTCTCTGAAAGAAAACCCATTAGTAATGAAGACCACAAACTACGTATAGTACAAATATTCAGACCCCTTGTCCCGAAGCCACTCCTGCGTTGTCTTGGCTGAGTGCTTAGGGTTGTTGTCCTGATGGAAGGTGAACTTTTGCACCAGTCTTAGGTCCTGAGTGCTCTGGAGCAGGTTTTCATCAAGGATCTCTCTGTACTTTGCTCTATTCATCTTTCTCTCTCGATCCTGACTAGTCTCCCAGTCCCCTAAGCATAAAGTTGATGATCAGCAATGTCAGCCTTACAACACACACGGACAATGACTGAATACACACACAGTATGACAGCAGGGATGATTCAAACAGACATTCTTGAATTACGGTGGCATTTGGGCATGGCATTTTAGAAAAAATGAACTTCCTTTTTCCAGTTTTTTATTTAATTTAAATGTATTTGGGTACATCTTCCGATTCTAAATAAACTACTATGGTAGCTTAATGACTTTAAATAATGTTTACCATTATGATAATATTGTGCCACCAGTAGGAGTAATAACACCAATGAGATGGTAACACCAATGAGATGTTTTAGTTAAATTTTCTGAAATGGAGGCCAAAAATGTTAATCCTTAAAAAAAGATTTACTAAAGTGATATGATTCATTATTATGCTCACAGTGTGATTTCCACTTCATTTAAATTGACCAACACCAAGTGACACTTTGGATTTAGACACACCAGATGATCAGTGGAATCCTCAAATGTATTACATACTGAAAGGGTATAATTAGCTAATAATTTTTATTTTATATAGATCCTTCCCTCGATAACAGTTTGCCACTGGAGAGAATGCTCAAGGTCCTTGTACAGTTGAAGTCGGAAGTTTACATACACTTAGGTTGGAGTCATTAAAACTCGTTTTTCAACCACTCCACAAATGTCTTGTTAACAAACTATAGTTTTGGCAAGTCAGTTAGGACATATACTTTGTGCATGATACAAGTAATTTTTCCAACAATTGTTTACAGACAGATTATTTAATTCATAATTCACAGTATCACAATTCCAGTGGGTCAGAAGTTTACATGCACTAAATTGACTGTGCCTTTAAACAGCTTGAACAATTCCAGAAAATGATGTCATGGCTTTAGAAGCTTCTGATAGGCTAATTGACATCATTTGAGTCAATTGGAGGTGTACCTGTGGATGTATTTCAAGGCCTACCTTCAAACTCAGTGCCTCTTTGCTTGACATCATGGGAAAATCAAAAGAAATCAGCCAAGACCTCAGAAAAAAATGGTAGACCTCCACAAGTCTGGTTCATCCTTGGGACCAATTTCCAAACGCCTGAAGGTACCACGTTCATCTGTACAGACAATAGTAAGCAAATATAAACACCATGGGACCACGCAGCCGTCATACCACTCAGGAAGGAGATGCGTTCTGTCTCCTAGAGATGAACGTACTTTGGTGCGAAAAGTGCAAATCAATCCCAGAACAACAGCAAAGGACCTTGTGAAGATGCTGGAGGAAACAGGTACAAAAGTATCTATATCCACAGTAAAACTAGTCCTATATCGACATAACCTGAAAGGCCGCTCAGCAAGGAAGAAGCCACTGCTCCAAAACCGCCATAAAAAAGACAGACTACGGTTTGCAACTGCACATGGGGACAAAGATCGTAAATTTTGGAGAAATGTCCTCTGGTCTGATTAAACAAAAAATAGAACTGTTTGACATAATGACCATCGTTATGTTTGGAGGAAAAAGGGGGTTTCTTGCAAGCTGAAGAACACCATCCCAACCGTGAAGCACGGGGGTGGCAGCATCATGCTGTGGTGGTGCTTTGCTGCAGGAGGGACTGGTGCACTTCACAAAATAGATGGCATCATGAGGAAGGAAAATGATGTGGATGTATTGAAGCAACATCTCAAGACATCAGTCAGGAAGTTAAAGCTTGGTCGCAAATAGGTCTTCCAAATGGACAACGACCCCAAGCATACTTCCAAAGTTGTGGCAAAATGGCTTAAGGACAACAAAGTCAAGGTATTAGAGTGGCCATCACAAAGCCCTGACCTCAATCCTATAGAAAATGTGTGGGCAGAACTGAAAAAGCGTGTGCGAGCATGGAGGCCTACAAACCTGACTCAGTTACACCAGCTCTGTCAAGAGGAATGGGCCAAAATTCACCCAACTTATTGTGGGAAGCTTGTGGAAGGCTACCCGAAACGTTTGAACCAAGTTAAACAATTTAAAGGCAATGCTACCAAATACTAATTGAGTGTATGTAAACTTCTGACCCACTGGGAATGTGATGAAAGAAATAAAAGCTGAAATAAATTCTGACATTTCACATTCTTAAAATAAAGTGGTGATCCTAACTGACCTAAAACAGGGAATGTTTACTAGGATTAAATGCCAGGAATTGTGAAAAACTGAGTTTAAATGTATTTGGCTAAGGTGTATGTAAACTTCCGACTGTATGTAGCTATTGGTCGTTTTAGTTTGTTTTTCATGGTTGCAAAGGGACGCAAATGCCACCGCAGTTCAAGAACGACCCGGCTGCCATTATAATCTGTGACATGATAAAATGTTAATGGCCCAAATTACATTTTGGTTCTTCTATCTCAGCTTGGCTTGTTGAGTGTCGTACTAATGCACTTTAACATGCTTCGGTGAGTTGAGTATTCCAAATCTTCATATTTTGACCGCCGTTCAGTTGAATCTTTTAGTGTCCCTAGTAGAACGAGGTCAAAAGAGCATTGTGCAGTCAATGTTATTGACCAGTAATGATAAGCTGTCAGTTTAAATACTTTGTCTAATAAACAGAACTTTGACCCTATGACCAAGTCATTGCAGAGTCCAGAGCCACTCTCAGTTCACTATTCATTACACTGGAAAATAGCAGAGGAGCACATCGCTATTTACACAGCTGAATCTCTCTCTCTCTCTCTCTCTCTCTCTCTCTCTCTCTCTCTCTCTCTCTCTCTCTCTCTCTCTCTCTCTCTCTCGGTTTCTCTATCTTCTCTCTCTCTGTCTACTCTCTCTATCTCTCTCTCTCTCTGACTCTCTGAACACCCTCAGCCTGCTGAGTAGGAGACATCAAGATAAGGTGAACCCCACTGAGAGTTGAGCAGCAGTAAACACTTGAGTTAAGGATGCAAAGAGCAGAGACACAGAGTGACACAGCGGTGTCAGTGAGACTGGAGCCTGACTGACTGACATACAGAATATTGACGGTGATGAGATAATGACAACGCTGTCAGGTTCTGTCTCCTAGCGCAGTACCTCCAAAGCCTGCCTTATGCTCATACAGCAACACAGCTGACTGACAGGCAGCAGTATAGATAGTACATTATGTATGAACTCTAACATCTATGACTATAGAATAACATTATATTTCTATCACAGGAGGTTGGTGGCAGCTTAATTGGGGAGGACGGGCTCGTGGTAATGGCTGGGGCGGAATCAGTGGAATGGTATCAAATACATAAAATGTGTTTGACGCCATTCCATTCGCTCCGGCCATTATTATGAGCCGTCCTCCCCTCAGCAGCCTCCTGTGATTTCTACGTTTATGCTATTCCTTTTGAACACACTGTAGAGTCTACAAGCACAGAGCTGAACATACTGTCAGTAAAGCATACCAGTGCAGCTCCAAGGCTTCCCTGTAGAGAATATATTCTCTGTACTTAGTCAAGTTCAAATCTTTTTTCTTCTTGAAGGGGTAAACCCTCTATCTAGCGGACAGAAATAGGATAGAAATAGAATTAGGGAAGTAGGCAGCCCTAGGGGTCACCCTACCACTCAGTCATAGATTGGATCTTTCTGTCTTCCTGCTCCCATAATGCTTGTCTGATGACACATTGTGCTGTCATCCCAAACGCCCCTCCCCCCTCGCCACCGCCCCACCAGATCTCCGACAGACAGCAGGATGGAGGGATGGGATGTCCTCATCGCCATGGCAACCTCACCCCTTCAGCAGCAGCTGTTTCATCAGTTTCCACAGTAACACCATAAGGTGGAAGAAAAGTAGACAATTATTTCAGAAATATTACAGCCGGGGGGCTTGGATGGGTCCCTAATTGTGGTCTATTACTATGCTACTTGGGGATATTACTTTAGAAAAAAAAGAACAATCAAGAATATTTCATGCATAACACAGCACACAGATCTGTTCAGTGATGGTTACAAATTAGGACAAAGGCGGAAGACAAAACCGTGGGGAAATTTCAGTATTAGCATTTGCATAACCTCCCAGGAAATTGCAGCAGGCTAATCCTTGTTGTTTGACTAAAGTATCCTTGACTGACAGGGACACCAACAGGGATTCAATCAAGAGACGCTAGACCTCAATCACAGCCTTGGATCACAACAGCAACATAGATTTACGGAGAAAACCATAATCGAGGGGAGATTCTCTGTTGTTCGACCATCTATTATCTTGAAACCTGTGGTCCACAACCCTGAGTAAAGTGGTCAGAGAAAGCAGGTGCCTTTTACTCTGCTGAGGCCAAGAGCATAGAGGGTTATCTTGCTCACGGGACACCGAGGTCTCCACGCAATTTAAAGAATAATAAATGCATGAGAAGTGCATCATCCTTTGAGATAAAGAATTAGAACCCTGAATTTCTGATTCTATTGTCAGTCCCTCAGGATTTGTGGATATCAACAGACATAGGGAAATATGCTCTTATTCTCCAATCCAAGAGAGATGTTGCTGGGGCTACCAAGAAAACAACCTAGTGATGAAGGAATGCATGCTTCAATTGCTTAATTAATGACAAAGTGTGGGAAAATGTTTCACTGTGTAAAAAAAGTCATATCAACTGGAAATCATTTAAAACTCCCTGATATCAGTTTTGATTGAATAGATCCCCTTTGTCTGGTCAGTGTAGAAGTTGCAGCAGGAAACACACAGCAGTTACTGGGGGGGGAGGGCCGATACAACCAGACCACCCACTGGTAGAATCCCTAGTACTGTAAGTACACTATAATATTCAACAGGCCATTGCTGTATGTGGTACAACACACAAAAAAACTGATATCACTATCTAGACCCACTCTACACTCTTAGAAAAAAAAGGTGCTATCTAGAACCTAAAAGGGTTCTTCGGCTGTCCCCATAGGAGAAACTTTGAAGAACAAGTTTGGCTCCAGGTAGAACCCTTTTTGGTTCCATGTAGGACCCTTTCCACAGAGGGTTCTACATCGAACCAAAAAGGGTTCTACCTGAAACAAAAAAGGTTTCTCCTATGGGGACAGCTGATGAATCCATTTGGAACCCTTTGTTCTAAGAGTGTAGACCATTTTACTGTGACACTTGACTGCCAGATACAGATAAATCATCTGTCTCTTCTCAAAGATCTCCAGTAGCCTACATCTGATATCAAATGACAGGGTCAGACTCATAGCCTACAACATGTCAACGACAAGAGTGTGAGAGCATAATCCTTATGAAATGTCCTAGAAGAGGTCTCATTTAGTATGCTCTCAGTAAGTTATGCAGTACTACAATATTCTATGTGAGCTTGAACTATCTGCCTATCAACCTTCATTAATGCTAATGTATGAGAGTGTGAATGGAAGGAAATAACATTTGAATGGCCTGGCACTCTCAGAAGGAAAAGTGGAGTGCACTATACTTGGAGTGGTGAGACAGATCACAGCCTAGGGGTCCCGGCATTAGGGGCCTAACCCTGTGCATTGCCCAGTGATCCTAATCAAAGTGATGAGGCTACTGGGATATGGAATGCTCGGCACGGAGTGGAACCGTGGTGTCAGTCTGAGCACAACGGTCATCACTCCTGTTTACTTTAATTCACAGAGGTTGTGTCCCAAATGGCACCCTATTCCCTATATAGTGCACTACTTTTGAGCAGGGCCCATAAGGAATAGGGTGTAATTTGGGGGGGACACAGAGCCGCCCTGAGATGTGGTAAGATCAACCTCTCTTCGGAATAAATAAATCAATTCTGAAAGATCAAATGACAAGCTTTACATCTACTGCAGTGGTTGTAGAGTAGTTTTACAAGGACCTCTTGACTATTGTTGCATCATAAAGAGAGATATCACAATGCTGGTGATCCACTTATCAAAGAGGGAACATGGCGTCCAGAACAGAACAGCTCCCTTCAGTTCAGATCACCTGTAGAGGAGACATCACTCTGCTCAGTGAAGGGCAGACTATATATAGTGTCAGCTATCACATGCTGCAGCCTCTTATCCATCATGTTTCAGGTGGAAAGATAGTGGAGAGAGAGGAGGTGATATGTTACAGAAAGAGAGAGAGCCATGCATTACAGTTAGGTGCAGATAACAGTTGACAGAGCAGAGTGGATAGGACAGATCAGTGATGGAACATTGTGTTCTTTTGAACGCAGCATGCGTATAGACTATGCATTTATACTTATGCGTATAGACTTCCGATTTCAGTCATATACAGTACTAGTCAAAAGTTTGGACACACCTACTCATTCAAGGGTTTTTCTTTATTTTTTACTATTTTCTACATTGTAGAATAATAATGACCCTGTGTGTAAAAGGCATAACTTCCTGGATCAGTGTCTGACATCAGAGCACCAAACAGGAGCCAATCAGTCAGGAGGAAGTCCTCGTCCCTTTGAGCGTAACCCGCCCACACCATCAGCCATGCAAAGCCGTGCCTTACCCCATACAGGCCCTGGGAGGGAGGAAGAGGGACAGGCGGTTAGGTCATCAGGGAGCAACGGTAGCAGCACGCCCATTAGTCATCTCCATAACCATGGTCCCTCAAACAGCTGGCACCCCCCAGAGCAGTGTGGGTAATGGGGCCAGGCCCGGCAGGAGGGTGACCTGCTTAGCACAGGTAGACACACTCAGGACTGACTGGGCAAGGCACCATTAGCCTGGTAACTTATAACAGCTGGGAGCATGGGGTAGCTAGTCTGGCATAGCATGCTAATGTTCCAACTTCCAGAAAGTGTTTGATAGTTGGTTGGAGATGGATGAAACTGTCATCTAATAACCTTAGCGATTATTTGAGTGTTCATCCACTGAAGGCCGAAGTGCTGAATTAATCACTTCTCCTGCTGTTTTTGATCTGAGACATTTTATACGTAGCTGAACAGACAGGGAGACTGAATGGACTTAGAAATAGGATGACAGATCCCACCAAGGCTTTTTGAAATGTATGACAGGGAAATATGTGGTGACTAAATGCTATTTTCTGACCTGTTCAATGCTTTGAATACTTGAGCATTACAGTATAATAAACTTATTTCAATAAACCTTCAAAATGATCAAGATTTTCATTGGAAATTGAAGCCTTGTCCCAGATCTGTTTGTGCTACCATGCCAACTCCTTGTCATCCCAAATATGTTTGGCATGACAAGGAGTTGACATGATAGCACAAACAGATCTGGGGCCAGGCTAGGGACATTGTGAATCAATAAAAATGAATAGTACTAACACAGGCTACTCATGGGCTGCAACATTATGTGAATAGATTATTCTTTTTAGTCATGAATATGTTTTATTCACTTGAATATGTTTTATTCAACAAGATGCAGTGTGAAATACCAATGATACTGCAGCAGTCTGAGATGTTCATTTCTAGAGTGAAGTTGTGTGTGCACACACGTGCACACACACACTGGAAAGAAGTTGAGGAATATTGTTTATAAATATAAAATCCCTGCACCCATCCATCTTCCGCCATGTCACAGTTTTATGACGGTATTATATGCTCTCAGACGTAATAAAACAAATTAGAATTATGAGTGGGGAGTCTTTTTCAGTCTCTGAGAGAAACTGTGTGTGTGTGTGTGTGTGTGTGTGTGTGTGCGTGTGTGTTTGAAGGGTACATTGTCCATAAATAAGTATCAGTGAAAATGGAACAGAATTATGGCCACCTGCTTTAATCGGACCACAACATCAGGCCTTCTGAGGGACGTAAATCACGACAACTGATGAAACACTGCCTGTCTACAGTCTTAAACCGTTTTATACTCTTTATACTGTCTCATAATGTCTTGAGTTTGAGTTGATTGAATCTTGCTCACAGATAAAACTGAAAAATTCAGAATTTTAATCATAAAATAATTTGCTAAACACTCACTTCAAATACATAACACATAATACATGGCATAAATAGAATACAGGATGCTTAAAACTTTACAGGGCATTTTTTCATGATGGAAACTGAAATGTTAAAATGTGATTGTTAAAAATATAATTTTAGGGAAAACATTTAAGAGCTAGAGTTGTTGTACAGCCTGACAGCAGTGGGTAGAGTGGCGTTTCTCAGGGGGTTCATACGGGCAGTGATACAGGACAGTTCGTGGCTGTTTCTCAGGAGCCTGGTGGTGCAGTCACCTCTTTTTGGAGGGAGCAGGTCATGCAGCGTTCAAGAGTGTGCATGTCCTTCACCAGGTGCACTGCAGCCTGCTCTGCAGTGATGGGAGCTGTGGTTGGACTGCTCCACCTCTGGAGATTATCCTCAGGGCCCTCCTCTGCACCTTTTCCAGTTGGGCCTGTTGCTTCTTGTTGCATCTAACTAACAGCACTCCACCAGTGTAGTGTATACTGTGACCAGATCTTCAGTGGGTAGCCCATTTCTGGCAAGAACAGTCAAAACGTGCATGTGTTTTGAGGCCTTCCGCACTGAGTGCTCCTCAAGTGTGTCACCACTGAGGTCTTATACTAGACCTAGTCAGTTGCACAACTTAAATGTTTCTTCCACATTTAACCCAACCCCTCTGAATCAGAGAGGTGCGGGGGGCTGCCTTAATCGACATTGTCACGTATACTCACCCTCTGGCCTTTAGGTCACCAGGCTGCTCTTTATTACGCACACCTGTCACCATTGTTACACACACCAGCACCTCATCAGACTCACCTGGACTCCATCACCTTCCTGATTACCTCCCCTATATATGTCACTCCCTTCGGTTCCTTCCTTAGGCGTTATTGATTATGTTACTCTGTTCCTGTCTGTACGCTACACTTGTTTTGTTTCATGTTTTATCATTAAATGCACTCCCTATACTTGCTTCCCTACTCCCAGCGTACATTGTTACAGAATAACGCCTCACCGAAGGGAAGCATCAGGGAGTGTTTTTTGTTTTTGTTTTTGTTGGTGACGTCGGGTCCGGGTGCTGCTGCCGAAGCAACCGGGGATGCCTCAGCTGGCTCGTCAGGCTTCCATGCCTCAGCTGGCTTGACAGGTTCTCAAGCCTCGTTTGGCTCGTCAGGCGTCCATTTCCGAAGCTACCGGGGATGCCTCAGCTAGCTCGTCAGGCTCCCATGCCTCAGCTGGCTCGACAGGTTCTCAAGCCTCGGTTAGCTCGGCAGAATTAGATGCCTCAGCCGGCTCGTCAGGCTCCCATGCCTCAGACGGCTCGTCAGGCTCCCATGCCTCAGCCGGCTCGTCAGGCTCCCATGCCTTAGCCGGCTCGTCAGGTTCCCGCGCCTCAGCCGGCTCGACAGGTTCCCGCACTTCAGCAGAGGTGACCGTTCCTGATCCTCAGGATCTTCCCATTGGTCGGCATCCTGCGGCTGGAGCCGCGCGTCAGGGAAGAGGGTACTGTCACGTATACTCCCCCTCTGGCCTCTAGGTCACCAGGCTGCTCTTTATTACACACACCTGTCACCATCGTTACGCGCACCAGTGCCTCATCAGACTCACCTGGACTCCATCACCTTCCTGATTACCTCCCCTATGTATGTCACTCCCTTTGGTTCCTTCTCTAGGCGTTATTGATTCTGTTACTCTGTTCCTGTCTGTACGCTACTCTTGTTTTGAATCATGTTATATTTATCATTAAATGCACTCCCTGTACTTGCTTCCCGACTCCCAGCGTACATTGTTACAGACATCTACTGTACGTCATCGGCACCCGGGGAGCAGTTGTTGGGGGTTAACTGCCCTGCTCAAGGGGCAGAACGGCAGGACTCTGGGATTCTTATTAACTCAACGCTCTTAACTGCTAGGCTACCTGCCGCCCTTATACTTATACTGTCTTATACTGTCTTACACTGTCTTACACTGTTTTACATTGTCTTATACTGTCTTATACTGTCTTACATGGTCTTAAACTGTCTTAAACTGTCTTAAACTGTCTTAAACTGTCTTATACTCTCAGCCCAATTTCTACATGCCAGAGAAGAAATCTGCTGTCTATGTAATCGATCAGACATCAAGATTATTTCAAAAGCAATTGCAGCAGATATAGTTGTATATTAATAATAGTGCATAAATATTGACATTTGCATGTAAAGTAAAACATTGTACAAGGCTATTCCAACCTTCAAGACAATAAGAGCCTTCTTAAGTCTGGTAAAAATGAATTCTACATTTTTTATCCAACCCACAGGCCCAGAGGACAGGGCGTGATGCGTCGCCGTGGTAACAGGGTTATGTGAAGGGAAGGAGTCCTCTGGGCCTGTGGGTTGGATTAAATATCATGCTTTAGTCTGCGCTGAGTAACAATCATATCATTTTTATATAAAGCAACAGGGATTCCAGGGAGTGACATATGTTTCCAGTGTGTGATTGTGTGTCTGTGTGAGACCCATTTATATAGAAGCTAATTGTGACAAAAACTTCTGTAGATAGAACTGTTTCCAAGTGCATTTCCTTGAGGATGTTCCTCATGACACATCCTCTCTCCCCAGAGTATTTCACAGAACATGATTGGTCAAGCCCGGTTCCTTGGCTTCAAAGAATGTGCACCAGACACAACATGTCAAACCAAGCTCCTTTCCCTAAGGAATGTACTGGTAGGATGAGAAAACAAGGGAGGGAGGGAGGGGAGAGAGAGAGAGCATGTCTTTATTCTTTTGGAACTTCTGAGTGTGATGTTTACTGTTAATATTTATTGTTTATTTAACTATCTACTTCACGTGCTTTGGCAATGTTAACATACGTTTCCCATGCTAATAAAGCCATTAAATTGAATTGAATTGAGAGCGAGAGAGAGAGAGCGAGCGAGCGAGAGAGAAGAAGCAGATAACATCTCTGACATTTCCTTGAACAGTGGACCACTTTGGATAGAGGGTGTGAACTTTTACAACAGGCCAAAAGCCAGAGAGTCCAACTTCAGTGAGACATCATGTGCCATTAGAGGTTTATGTAGGGCTGTGGCGGTCATTACATTTTGTCAGCTGCTAACCGTCATGCAAATAACTGCTGGTCTCACTATAATTGACCGTGAATTAACTTAATCAGCATCTCCGGGCTTCCAAGTTTTCTACAATTCTACTCATTTCGCCATGTGGCAGAGAGAATTGTTTTACAGTTTTACAGCTAATTTCCTGCAATTCTACCCATTTTGCCATGGGGTGGAGAGAAATGTATGCAGTTTTAAAGCTAATTCCATGAAATTCTACACATTTTGTAATGACTAATGCCATGTTAATATGATATCTGAGTGAGAATGACTAACAAAATCAATGGGGTCTCCCTGGAGGTCAGGGCCCCTGGGCACGTGCCCAGCGTGCCTGGCCGGTATTCAGCCATGATTACTACAAGTTTAGATAGCTGTCTAGACTACCTACTAATCTAAACATTGTTAGCTGATATGGATAATTGAGTGACTATCAATAACTGACATAACAAGATAAAAACTGCTGATGCACAAACAAATGTCAGAATCATCTAGGACTTGACATAGATTAAGTAGATTAATCAAATCTCACATTGTTGTCAATTTCTGCTCAATCTGCATGCTTTCTCAATCAGCTTTAACTGTATGTGCACTCGTAAATCAGGTTATTTCTTGAGTTGGGCTCCGGGATATAACAGCCATTGAGTATCTGATTTTATGGTGGATTGTGGAGGAGGGGGGTTGAGTGTGTTGGAGTATGTGAGTATGTGCGTGTGTGTTTGTCCGGCATCTGTTGTGGGGGGGTGGGGATGTTGGGGGAGGGGGGGGGGGGGGGATATGGGATGGAACACGGGAATTATTTGCTAGGATAATAATTGCTTGTCAATGAATTAAATGTAATACAATGGCAATCCGGGTTATATGTTAAAATCCTACGCATGAACTGCTGACATTATTACGCATATTAATTGATAATGATGGAAAATAGGATATGCATAATTTTTTTTAAATAGTTATATATATTTACATACAGTGGGTTGGAATTTGGTTGCAATTTCAATTTAATCCTCCAGAAACGACAGAACAAATAATGCAACAAATATTGTGGTTAAATTCAAATATACTAATTGACAAAAAACCTTAATTTTTTGACAGAATGTTTAAAAAAGGTATAATCTTCGTAAATGATATCATCGGTAGGACTGGTGGAGTTATGTCGCACATGCAGCTAACAAAAACATATGGAAATGTCTGCTCTACCCAAAATTACAACCAAATAATTGCAGCCTTACCGCAAAAGTGGAAGAGGAAAGTGGAAGGGGGAGAAAGTAAGGAACTTGTCTGTCGGCCTTGCATTAAAGAACATAATTGGTTAAGGAAGTCTGTGATTAATAAATAAGTATATCAGTTTCACTTAACATTTACATTTTTAGTCATTTAGCAGACGCTCTTATCCAGAAAGACTTACAGTTAGTGAGTGCATACATGTTTTTTTTCTCCATACTGGCCTTCCATGAGAAACGAACCCACAACCCTGGCGTTGCAAACGCCATGCTCTACCAACTGAGCTACACGGGGCTACTTAAGGACCAAAGGATTGACAGCCGTCCCATATAGATTGCAAAATAGTTGGGAAGAGATTTTTGACGTACCGATCCCATGGCATAGTGTTTATGAACTGACACGCAAAACGACACTGGATTCAAAAATTTGAATCTTTCAATTTAAATTATTAT
Organism: Coregonus lavaretus; assembly: GCF_964263955.1. Classification (NCBI taxonomy): domain Eukaryota; kingdom Metazoa; phylum Chordata; class Actinopteri; order Salmoniformes; family Salmonidae; genus Coregonus; species Coregonus lavaretus. The sequence continues at coordinate 16,039,800 of NC_140021.1, read as the reverse complement.
ATAAAATTCTTGCTACCAATAGAATGTTATTTATATGGGGGATACAATCTTCCCAGCTCTGCAGATTTTGCTGTGAAGAGACAGAATCATTAGATCATTTGTTTTGGTTCTGTCCATTTGTAGCTTGTTTTTGGACACAGGTCCAGGAATGGCTAAAGGATTGCAATATTTACCTGGAGCTAACCTTGCAGATAGCATTACTGGGTGATCTGAAAAGTCATAGTCAATCGATCAATAATATAATAATACTTTTATTTTAAAAAAAATATTTGTAATGCACAATCTGTAGAAGCAATGAGAATAGAAAGGTTCAAAACTTTTGTAAAACATCACAGTACGGTTGAAATATATATGGCAAATAGAAATCCTATATGGATGGTGTTAAGAGATAGATGGGAGGTGTTGAATGGAGTTGAAGGATGGGACTAATAACAAATAACAAATAATAACAAAGATAGCTAATAATGTAAGCATACTGTGTCCATAATAAGTATATAGGTTGTATGTTGGGAGCTTTTGGGAAAGAGCACAGTTAGAAAGATATGGCATATAGAAGCAAACCGGATGGACATCATGAAAATGATCGGAGAGGTTGAGAGTAGAAGAAGTTCAGGAGCAAAATAAAAAAGGTCAGAATTGCACCTGGTGTTTTCTACTAGTCTTACTCTCAATCGTAAGTTGACACCCCGAATGGGTTCACCCCCCCCCCAAAAAAAAGGTTTGTTGTTGTTGTTGTTGCTGGTCACCGCTTATGTCACTTATGCCTGGAATGAGCCCTGTAGGCTAAGCTTAGATTTGTTTGGCCACTTTAGTAATGATACAAACCTTATCAAAGCATATAGGCCTATGGGCTAAGCTACAGTGAGGGAAAAAAGTATTTGATCCCCTGCTGATTTTTACGGTAGGTTTATTTGAACAGTGAGAGACAAAATAACAACAAAAAAATCCAGAAAAACGCATGTCAGAAATGTTATAAATTGATGGCCCCGTCCATCGTCCCTTTGATGCGGTGATGTTGTCCTGTCCCCTTAGCAGAAAAACACCCCCAAAGCATAATGTTTCCACCTCCATGTTTGACGGTGGGGATGGTGTTCTTGGGGTCATAGGCAGCATTCCTCCTCCTCCAAACACGGCGAGTTGAGTTGATGCCAAAGAGCTCGATTTTGGTCTCAGCTGACCACAACACTTTCACCCAGTTCTCCTCTGAATCATTCAGATGTTCATTGGCAAACTTCAGACGGCCCTGTATATGTGCTTTCTTGAGCAGGGGGACCTTGCGGGCGCTGCAGGATTTCAGTCCTTCACGGCGTAGTGTGTTACCAATTGTTTTCTTGGTGACTATGGTCCCAGCTGCCTTGAGATCATTGACAAGATCCTCCCGTGTAGTTCTGGGCTGATTCCTCACCGTTCTCATGATCATTGCAACTCCACGAGGTGAGATCTTGCATGGAGCCCCAGGCCGAGGGAGATTGACAGTTATTTTGTGTTTCTCCATTTGCGAATAATTGCACCAATTGCACCAAGCTGCTTGGCGATGGTCTTGTAGCCCATTCCAGCCTTGTGTAGGTCTACAATCTTGTCCCTGACATCCTAGGAGAGCTCTTTGGTCTTGGCCATGGTGGAGAGTTTGGAATCTGATTGATTGATTGCTTCTGTGGACAGGTGTCTTTTATACAGGTAACAAGCTGAGATTAGGAGCACTCTCTTTAAGAGTGTGCTCCTAATCTCAGCTCGTTACCTGTATAAAAGAAACCTGGGAGCCAGAAATCTTTCTGATTGAGAGGGGGTCAAATACTTATTTCCCTCATTAAAATGCAAATCAATTTATAACATTTTTGACATGCGTTTTTCTGGATTTTTGTTGTTGTTATTCTGTCTCTCACTGTTCAAATAAACCTACCATTAAAATTATAGACTGATCATTTCTTTGTCAGTGGGCAAACGTACAAAATCAGCAGGGGTTCAAATACTTTTTTCCCTCTGTCACACCCTGGCTCTGGGACTCATTATGTTGAGCCAGGGTGTGTTCATTCTATGTGTTCTGTTTCTATGTTGGGTGTTCTAGTTCGTCATTTTCTATGTTTGACTGAGTGACTCCCAATCAGAGGCAACGAGTGTCAGCTGTTTGCTGGTTGTCTCTGATTGGGAGCCATATTTAACTGTCTGTGTTTCACTTTGGGTTTGTGGGTTTTTGTTCCGTGTTCGGTCATTGTCACCGTGGACTTCACGAGTCGTGTTTTGTTTTGTTTAGAAACTTTAACTAATTAAAGTCATGTTTGTTTCTCACGCTGCGCCTTGGTCTACTCATTACTACGACGATCGTGACAGAAAAACCCACCATGCAACGACCAAGCAGCGTGTCCAGGGGCAGCCCTTGGGCTGGACATGGGAGGAGAAATTGGACGGTAAAGGGTCCTGGACTTGGGGGGAAATCCTGGCCGGGATGGATCGCCGGCCATGGAGTGAGACAGTGGAGAGGCGACGGAGAGAGGAGCAACGGCGTGATCAGGGTCGTCGTCGGACGGTCGTGAGGCAACCCCAGAAAATGTGTAGGGGGGGGCACACGGCATGGACGACGGGGCTGATGGAGGAGAAAAGGGGGCGGATCCAGAAGGCCACCAGGCCAGGGGTACACCGCCCTGTACGTCCTGTGCGGATGCCTCACACAGAGTGTGTGAGGGTAGGCATTCAGCCAGGACGGGTGGTGGCCGCTCTTCACTCCAGGCCTCCTATCCGTCTCCACAGCCCGGTTCGGCCTGTCCCTGCTCCACGCACCAAGCCTACGGTGTGCGTCGCCAGCCCAGTCCGGCCTGTCCCTGCTCCACGCACCAAGCCTACGGTGTGCGTCGACAGCCCAGCCCGGCCTGTCCCTGCTCCACGCACCAAGCCTACAGTGTGCGTCGACAGCCCAGCCCGGCCTGTCCCTGCTCCACGCACCAAGCCTACGGTGTGCGTCGACAGCCCAGCCCGGCCTGTCCCTGCTCCACGCACTAAACCTACGGTGCGCGTCGCCAGCCCGGTCCGGCCTGTTCCTGCCACCCGCACCAAGTCTACGGTGCGCGTCGCCAGCCCGACCCGGCCTGTTCCTGCCACTCGCACCAAACCTACGGTGCGCGTCGCCAGCCCGGTCCGGCCTGTTCCTGCCACTCGCACTAAGCCAGGGGTGCGAGAAGTCAGCCTGGTAAGGCCCGTCCCTCTTCCACGCACCAAGCCAGGGGTGCGAGTCGTCAGCCTGGTAAGGCCCGTCCCTCCTCCACGCACCAAGCCAGGGGTGCGAGTCGTCAGCCTGGTAAGGCCCGTTCCTCCTCCACGCACCAAGCCAGGGGTGCGCGTCGTCAGCCTGGTAAGGCCCGTTCCTCCTCCACGCACCAAGCCAGGGGTGCGCGTCGTCAGTCCGGCACAACCCGTGCCTGGGTCACCGGTGCCTGGTAAGGTACCGGTCTACTGCTCCACTATGGAGCTGAAGCTGACCGCTCCTGCTAGGTCCAGTCCTGCTCCAGCCGGCGGGGCCAGACTGGACCAGGGGCGCTTAGGGGGGTGTATTGGAGGGTGGTGGTCAAGGCCGGAGCCAGAGCCGCCGCCGAGGAGGTACGCCCGCCCAGCCCTCCCCTGTTTTGTTTAGTTGAGGCGCGGTCGCAGTCCGCGCCTTTAGGGGGGGGTACTGTCACACCCTGGCTCTGGGACTCATTATGTTGAGCCAGGGTGTGTTCATTCTATGTGTTCTGTTTCTATGTTGGGTGTTCTAGTTCGTCATTTTCTATGTTTGACTGAGTGACTCCCAATCAGAGGCAACGAGTGTCAGCTGTTTGCTGGTTGTCTCTGATTGGGAGCCATATTTAACTGTCTGTGTTTCACTTTGGGTTTGTGGGTTTTTGTTCCGTGTTCGGTCATTGTCACCGTGGACTTCACGAGTCGTGTTTTGTTTTGTTTAGAAACTTTAACTAATTAAAGTCATGTTTGTTTCTCACGCTGCGCCTTGGTCTACTCATTACTACGACGATCGTGACACCCTCACTGTCCATGATGCATGCGACTATGATTTGAAAAATTAATGTTCCGTTTTAGACTGCACACGCTGGCATCATTCACAAGTGATAATATTTTGATTTGATTTATTCTTTTGATTTATTAGGATCCCCATTAGCCGACGCTAATGGCGACAGCTAGTCTTACTGGGGTCCGACATATAACAAAAAAGACATTACAGACAAAATACTTTACAATTTGCATACATTAAAAAAACATTAACATGTAGTGTGTGTGTGCATCTATCAGTTACACATACATATCAGTACATACACACAACAAGTAGGTCACATGAGGGAGAGACGTTGTACCGCGAGGTGTTGCTTTATTTGTTTTTTGAAACCAGGTTTGCTGTTCACTTGCGCTATATAAAATGGAAGGGAGTTCCATGCACTCATGGCTCTTTATAATACTGTATGTTTCCTTGAATTTGTTCTGGACCTGGGGACTGTGAAAAGACCCCTGGTGGCATGTCGGGTGGGGTAAGTGTGTGCATCAGTGCTGTGTGTAAGTTGACTATGCAAACAATTAGTAATTTCCAACACATTAATGTTTCTTATCAAAACAAGAAGTGACGCAGTCAGTCTTTCCACAACTCTTAGCCAAGAAAGACTGGCAAGCATAGTATTAACATTAGCCCTCTGATTCCAATGAAGAGCAAGACGTGCAGCTCTGTTCTGGGCTAGCTGTAGCTTAACTAAGTCTGTCTTTGCAGCACTTGACCACATGACTGGACAATAATACAGATAAGATAAAACTAGAGCCTACAGGACTTGCTTTGTGGAGTGTGGTGTCAAAAAAGCAGAGCATCTCTTTATTACGGAGAGACCTCTCCCCATCTTTACAACCATTGACTCTATATGTTTTGACCATAACAGTTTACAATGTAAAGTAACACCAAGTAATTTAGTCTCCTCAACTTGTTCAACAGCCACACCATTCATTACCAGATTCAGCTGAGGTCTAGAAGTTAGGGAATGATTTGTACAAAATACAGTGTTCTTAGTTTTAGAGATGTTCAGGATCAGTTTATTACTGGCCACCCAATCCAAAACAGTTAAGGGTTTCAGTGACTTCATTAGCTGTGGTTGCTGATGCGTATATGGTTGAATCATCAGCATACATGGGCACACATGCTTTGTTTAATGCCAGTGGCAGGTCTTGGTATTCTCACCCGTCAGACTATTCTAAATTTAATTTTGCCTTTACATATACTAAATAATATATGTGTGACATTAGGGGCAGGGGGGAAAGACACGTCCAACCTGGTCATCCGTATGCACTTGAATAGCGAATGGAGGGCACTTTTAAAGCGAAGCAATTTGTAAAGCGAAGCAATGTGCTTAATATTAGGAAAGTTGATACATAAATATAGTAGACCTAGCCTATCGAAAGCTGATGGGATCCTCCTATTTTTAATAGAGGCCATCACAACTCTGTTTTCTCACGCAATTGCATAGCATAACCTATAGAAATGTTGCGCAGCCTGGGCTTATTGAGAAAACTTTGGCAAAAGGATCAGTCAATTTAAAATGATGTGTTTGCTCAACTTGTTCATTGTCTCATATATTAATTCAACTATAAATTATTCTTTGGGCATCTTAACAAAATAATGCCGTGGAACTGGTTACACAGACGTTGTTTTAACGTATAATATTTCCAACTTACGTACAGTATTTGACACGTATGATTACAGCATGTTCATTCATACAGTATCTATTATTCAACATGTCCTCACCTGGGATTTGAACTCACAACCTCTTAGTTCATGGCATTCTGATCTTCCTGTTATGCCACCATGTCTATGTTAAGTGTCAGTTAATCTGACTATTCGCTCATTATTATTTTGATTGACTAATTTAAGCAATTTTAGTTTTTTTCTGTATAGTTGTCTAATGTTGGTGGGGCATATTACTCTGTTTTAATGTTACACCTTAATCACTATGACAAATACAATATTTTTTCTTGAGTGTACTTTTAACAGAGCTGAGATTGACTTTGAAGTGCAAAGTGTAGCAATACAGGTGAAATTAGTCATTGACACAGACATGGTAGCCTAGCAGGAAGATTGGAATGTGTGAACCAGGAGGTTGAGTTCAAATCTCAAGTAAGGACATGTTGAATGTGAATTACTGTATGAACATGCTCAATGTGTGTCAAATATGTAAATTGAAAACATTGCGTGTTAAAAGCACTATGTGTGTTCCACAACTTTTTTTTTTTTTTAGGTAAAATGCCCAACAAATAATTTATAGTTGAATGAACATATGAGACAATTTGAGAAAACACAATTTTTGCTTATGTTGGAGCTAAGTTTGGGCTAACAGAAAATGTTAGGTTCAAATCAAATCAAATCAAATGTTATTTTTCACATGCGCCGAATACAACAGGTGTAGACCTTACAGTGAAATGCTTACTTACAAGCCCTTAACCAACAATGCAGTTTTAAGAAAATAGAGTTAAGAAAATATTTACTAAATAAACTAAAGTTCAAAAAATTTAAATAATAATCAATCACAATTATCACAGTAAAATAACAATAATGAGGCTATATACAGGACGTTCAGGTAACACTTTGACTGAGAAGTTGAATAAACAAAAAAATAGGATGTGGAACCAGTTAGGCTACTTAACAATATTTAGTTGAAACAATTATATATATTTTTTACACTGTATATGTGTTAATAAAACTGATGAGGAATATAATGTGGAAAACACACACAAGGTCACCTCCCATTTTCCAACAGTCATATCTCACCATTACACTTCCCCTAACTAAACTTCCATAGGGAAACTTAGTTGCCAAACTTGCCATAGAACAATAGTAGGGCTCAACATTCATGCTGGTTTTCGACTGTAAGACCAGGGTCAGACACAATGCAGTCAGACACAATGTCCGAAAATCCTGTACAGCTCAACACTACCATCTAGTGGTCAAGACCAGTTAAGGCAATTTTCATTTTGATTCCATAGACTGGCTAGCTGACCTATACATGCAAATAAATGTAGCAGTTGCAGGCATGTACAATTAGTATTTACAAGGTTCTGTTGTCATCAAGACAAGACAGTGAGTCAAATAAAATGTAAATATATATCAAACAATGGTCAAATTAAGAGACAGTAGTCAGATTCAGAGTCAACTGAAGCTGGAATACATCTCAGCTGTAAAGATAGTACATTGCGCTGTAATTGTCTTTCAAAACAGTATTTTAGTGTTAGATATATATTTATAGATATACATATTATTGTTGTACAGATAAAGATGTACCATACCCTGAATATACCCCCAACAGCATTATAAATATAAGCTTACACTGTCCCGAGAATATACACTTAGTGTACAAAACATTAGGAACACCTTCCTAATATTGAGTTGCAGCCCCTTTTGCCCTCAGAACAGCCTCAATTTGTTGGGGCATGGACTCTACAAGGTGTCGAAAGCTTTCCACAGATAAATATATACTACCGGTCAAAAGTTTTAGAACCCCTACTCATTCAAGTGTTTGTCTTTATTTGTACTATTTTCTACATTGTAGAATAATAGTGAAGACATCAAAACTATGAAATAACACATATGGAATCATGTAGTATCCAAGAAAGTGTTAAACAAATCAAAATATATTTTATATTTGAGATTCTTTAAATAGCCACCATTTGCCTTGATGACAGCTTTGCACACTCTTGGCATTCTCTCAACCAGCTTCATGAGGTAGTCACCTGGAATGCATTTCAATTAACAGGTGTGCCTTCATAAAAGTTAATTTGTGGAATTTCTTTCCTTCATAATGCGTTTGAGCCAATCAGTTGTGTTGTGACAAGGTAGGGAGGGTATACAGAAGATAGCCCTATTTGGTAAAATAAGTCAATATTACGGCAAGAACAACTCAAATAAGCAAAGAGAAACGACTGTCCATCATTACTTAGTATATATATAGATGTTTTATTGTCTCATACACCGGATAGGTGCAGTGAAATGTGTTGTTTTACAGGTTCAGCCATTGTAGTACGGTACCCCAGGAGCAAATTAGGGTGAAGTGTCTTGCTTAACCTTGTCGGCTCAGGTATTCAACCAGACACTTTTCGGTTACTGGCCCACCGCTCTAACCGCCTTAATAGCATTCTAAATATAGGCCAACAATAGACTTCAGTGTGTGTGTGTGTGTGTGTGCGTCCGTGTGTGAACATGCGTGCTGTGTGGGAGTGTGGGTGTGTGGGTGTGTGTATGGAAGACGATGGCAGGTAAGAACAGATGGAAAAGGTCATGTCTAAAAAGACAGAGGCGTTCTGACTGACAGGGCCGGGAGGAAGAAGATGTGACAGCATGACAGACAGCAATCAGAAGACACATCTCTTCTCCCAGTACAATGGCTATTTTTGGGCGGCGCAAGCTCAATGTCTCTCTCTTATCCATCACCTCAGTGAAGGTTATGATGAACTTGGATGTCATCATCACTAACCATAATTTCATTTCATAGCATTTTCTGCGGATCATATTTTCATAAAAAATTAATCTAATTATTCTGAATAATTATTTAATTATGACTTAATATTTAATACTGAGAAAACTACAAAATAAATGTATATCACCATATATTTCTGAAGTCATAGCCACTTGCCATCTCTTTGACTGTTATTCATCTGTAACTGTCAAAAACAACAGTGGCATCAAATCACAGAACAAACTCTTTCCAGCCAAAGTGATGTAGAGATGTAGAGTAGACCTAATGTAGTGAAAGCTGTTACCTCATCTTTAAGACATGAAGAATTGCCAATTTAACCACCGTGGCACGTCCACAAACGACCTGTGAATCTGAGACTGATATCCAACTAATGTAAGATCAAAATAGCATCTCTTCCTCCTTGTTGTTCACTTTGCCATACCCTAGCTTTAGGTGAAATAAGGTCACCACTAGCCTACTCCACCAGTAGGCCTACTATTAGCTCTTGAGAACCCAAGGGGGTTTTACAGCCTCCCCTTAGGGTTCTCAGTTGAAAGTATGGACCACAGTTGGTTTACTGTGAATTACAATCCCGACGCTCAGTTTTAACATTTAAAAATGTTATGGATCCTCACTTGCGATACTGTTTTGGACATTTTTGGAACTTAACTTTCATATAAGTGAGAAAGAATCTTTCAAATACAAGTGACTTTGATTCTGCAACCACGATTTCTATTTCACTCCCGAAATCCCGCCAGTGCCCTTTCTGCTATTGTTTGTTCTCTCGCGCTGTCATGTGTAATTAATTATAGTTGCCTATGTATTCATGTTCAGAAGAGAGCTCGCATTTATATGTTAGCAATAGTGCTTCTTTACATTCATGTTGAAACCAATGCTTATTTTGCCTTAAAAGTATGGTTTAGTAGTTTTCATTTCTACCGCAACTCACCAGCTTGAGAGTCTCATATGGGGTGTCTACTATTTTCAATCACCATTATATTTATGATGTAAAATAAATGTTTATTGCACTCGTTTTGAGGTATATTTTTTTCCTGTGTGGATCCATATGGCTTCTGCACATAACACAGACTAATACTTTAGTAGGTGAATTATGCATATTGGATATTGCAGGGGGTTTAATTTAGGGGTGTCCAGGGCCAAATTAACAAATTATAGGCCCCCAGGATTTTTTTTCTTCTTTCAGCCGGGATATTCAGTGTAAAGTGAGGGAAAAAAGTATTTGATCGCCTGCTGATTTTGTACGTTTGCCCACTGACAAAGAAATGATCCGTCTACAATTTTAATGGTAGGTTTATTTGAACAGTGTGAGACAGAATAACAACAAACAATTCCAGAAAAACGCATGTCAAAAATGTTATAAATTGATTTGCATTTTAATGAGGGAAATAAGTATTTTACCCCCTCTCAATCAGAAAGATTTCTGGCTCCCAGGTGTCTTTTATACAGGTAACGAGCTGAGATTAGGAGCACACTCTTAAAGGGAGTGCTCCTAATCTCAGCTTGTTACCTGTATAAAAAACACATGTCCACAGAAGTAATCAATCAATCAGATTCCAAACTCTCCACCATGGCCAAGACCAAAGAGCTCTCCAAGGATGTCAGGGACAAGATTGTAGACCTACACAAGGCTGGAATGGAGTGTTTTACGCATTGCTGCATACCGCTGTGTTCCTGAATAAACCATATATTCTGTGATTTACCCTCCTGCGCCTGACTCCGTCCAAAATCACCCAATACAGAATCACACACCAGTATCATGGAGTCAGCAGGAGCGGAGAACATGCCTGGAGTTGTGGAGCGGGTCCGGGAGCACTCCAACATGCTAGCCAGCTTGGGAGAAGCAATGGATCGGGTACTCAAGGTCGTCCAACACCTGGAGAGGAGAGGACCTGACCCTTCGGGACCAGCTGAGCGACCGGATCCAGCCATCCACACCCCAGCGCCCAGAGGGATTCACCTATCACAACCGAGGGAGTACGACGGGACAGCGGCCTGTTGCCAGGGATTCCACCTGCAGCTGACCCTCTATTTTCCGACCATCAGCCTGGGTCCATCGGAGCGGGAGAAGGTGTCCGCCCTCGTCTCCTGCCTCTCGGGGGAAAGCCCTGGAGTGGGCCAACGCGGTCTGCAGTGAAGGAGGTGACGCACTGGACAACTACGGGGCGTTCGCTCACCTCTTCCGGGCAGTCTTCGATCACACCCCCTAAGGAGGAGAGGCGGGCGAGCGGCTAGTCCACCTGATGCAGGGGACGAGGACCACGCAGGACTTTGCCCTGGAGTTTCGAACTCTAGCGGCTGGGTCCGGGTCGAACGAGCAGGCCCTCATCGACCACTTCCGGTGCAGCATGCGAAAGGATGTCCGAAGGGAGCTAGCCTGCCAGGATACCACATTGACTTTCGACCAGCTGGTGGACATGGCCATCCGGTTGGACAACCTGCTAGCTTCAAGAGGACGTCCTGGAAGTGGCCTGCCCGTTTCACCCCCCTTCAACCCGGATTCCGTTCCGATGGAGCTGGGTGGTGCAGCGATCCGGGAGAATGGAGGATGACAGCTCCAGTGTCACGCTTGTGGCAGGAGAGGACATTCTGCTGCACGCTGTCGTCAGGGTTCTTCCGGGTCTGGAGGTGGCAGGCAGGGCACTCTCGCATCACCACAGGTAGCGCAAACCCACACTCGTTCAGATCCCTCTGCTGCGCACTGCACCATACACGTCAACTTCCCTGATTACCCGGAAGTTCACCAGTGTAAGGCGCTGGTTGATTCAGGCGCAGCTGGGACCTTTATGGACAGAACTTTAGCTAATAGTCTCTGTATTACCTTGGTTCCCCTACCCATTCCATTACCCATCAAAGCAGGTTTTGTTAGGGAAAGCAGGTTTTATTAGGGAAGTTACAGCACCAGTCACGATGATCATGCAGTAGAACCATAGGGAGCAAGTCACCTTCTATATTATTGAGTCCCCTGATTTCCCTGTTGTGTTGGGTCTTCCCTGGATCGCACTACACAACCCCACCTTTTCATGGCCGCAGAGGGTTCTCACGGGGTGGTCGCGAGAGTGTCAGGGTAGGTGTCTAGCTGTTTCCGTTGGTGCAACCATGGTGGAAAGTCCAGACACTACCTACACCGTGCGCATTCCCCCCGAATACCTAGATTTGGCGCACGCGTTCTCCAAAACGCAGGCGACCAAATGGGGGATTGCGCAATAAACCTCCAGGTAGACGCTGTGCCTCCCAGGAGTCATGTATATCCCCTGTCGCAGGCTGAAACTGAGGTTATGGAGACATACGTCTCCGTCTCTCTTCGCCCGCCTCCTCGAGTTTATTTTTCGTGAAGAAGAAAGACGGAGGTCTGCACCCTTGCAATGATTACCGGGCACTTAATCAAACCACAATTCGCTATAGCTACCCTCTACCCCTCATCTCCTCTGTTATCGAATCAATGCATTGGGCGCGCTTCTTCACAAAATTAGATCTCCGCAGTGCGTGCAACCTGATGTGTGTTCGGGAAGGGGATGAGTGGAAGACAGCATTCAGTACAACCACGGGGCATTATGAATACCTGGTGATGCCGTACGGGTTGATGAATGCTCCATCAGTCTTCCAGTCCTTTGTGAACGAGGTGTTTTGGGACATGCTGCGTCGCGGTGTGGTGGTCTACAGATTACATTCTGGTTTATTCCACTATGCGCGCCGAGCATGTGTCCCTGGTTCGCAAACTGCTGGGCTGACTGTTGGAGAATGACCTGTATGCCAAGGCAGAAAAGTGTCTGTTCTTCCAACAGTCCGTCTCCTTCCCCGGATACCACATCACCACCTCAGGTGTGGAGATGGAGGGAGAACGCATTTCCGCCGTGCGGAATTGGCCGACCCCAACCACGGTGAAGGAGGTGCAGCGCTTCATTGGCTTTGCCAATTACTATCAGAGGTTTATCTGGGGCTGTGGCAAGGTCGCAGCTCCCATCACCTCTCTGTTGAAGGGTGGGCCGTCCCGGCTCCACTGGTCTGCTGAGGCTGACAGGGCTTTCAGTAACCTGAAGGTTCTGTTCACCTCAGCCCCGGTACTGGCCCATCCCGATCCATCATTGCCATTTGTAGTGGAGGTGGATGCGTCCGAGGTAGGAGTAGGCACTGTCCTATCCCAACGCTCGGCACGCCACCCAAGCTCCGCCCCTGTGCCTGCTTCTCGAAGAAGCTCAGCCAGGCAGAGCAGAACTATGGCGTTGGTCATCGGGAGCTGTTGGCTGTGGTCAGAGCCCTGACCACGTGGAGGCACTGCCGTCTCCTTCCTCTGCCCGGTCTCCCCACGGCTCTGCAAACTGTGGAGGCTCTGTTTACTCATGTCTTCCTGCACTATGGGGTGCCAGAGGACATCTTCTCTGACCGGGGTCCCCAGTTTACATCCAGGGTCTGGAAGGCATTAATGGAATGTTTGGGGGTCTCGGTCAGCCTGACCTTTGGGTTTCACCCAGAGTCTAATGGGCAGGTGGAACGGGTGAATCAGGATGTGGGTAGGTTCCTGCGGTCCCACTGCCAGGACCGGCCGGGGGAGTGGTCTGTGTTCTTGCCATGGGCCGTATATGCCCAGAACTCTCTCCGCCACTCCTCCACTAACCTGTCACCATTTCAATGTGTCTTAGGGTATCAGCCGGTTCTGGCACAGTGGCATCAGAGCCAGACCGAAGCTCCTGTGGTGGATGACTGGTGTCGGCGCGGGGAGGAGACGTGGAACGCTGCCCACGTCCAACTCCAGCGTGCCGTGCATCGCCAGAAAGCCAACGCTGAGCGCCACCATAGTGAGGCCCCGATCTTTGTACCGGGTGATCAGGTCTGGCTCTCGAACTGGAATCTGCATATCCGCCTGCCCTGCCGGAAGCTGAGCCCGCGGTTTGTGGGGCCGTTCAATGTCCTGAGGAAAATAAACAAGGTTACTTATAGGTTACTACTACCTCCTTAGTACCATATTAACCCCTCATTTCATGTGTCTCTCCTCAGGCCGGTGGTGGCTGGTCCGCTCCAGGAAACTGAGGTGCGGGAGGTCCCTCCTCGAGGGGGCCCCGGCGTACTCCGTCTGTTCCATCCTGGATTCGAGGCGTCGGGTGGGGGGCCTTCAGTACCTCGGAGGAGCGGTGCTGGGTCCCGGTGAAGGATATCCTCGATCCCTCCCTGTTGCAGGATTTCCACCGTCGCCACCCGGCTCACCCTGCTCCGCGTCCTCCTGGCCGTCCCAGAGGCCTGGGTCGGCGCGCTGCTGGAGCTGCGCGTCAAGGGGTGGGTACTGTCACGACTTCCTCCGAAGCTGCCTCCTCTTCTTGTTCGGGCAGGCTTTGGCGTTCGTTGTCACCGGCCTTCTAGCCACTGCCGCTCCTCATCTCAACATTCCATTTGTTTTGTCTTGTTTATTACACACACCTGGTTCATATCCCCTCATTAGTACCCGTATAAGTGTTCCCTCTGCCCCCCTGTCTTTGTGTTATTGTGGAGGTGACTCTAGCTCAGTGGAGCTACTTTGTATTTTGTATCGCCGGGATATTCACCCGTGTGCCTTGTTTTTCTCCAGTGCGCCGTATTTACCGCACTGGAGTGTTTTACGCATTGCTGCGTACCGCTGTGTTCCTGAATAAACCATACATTCTGTGATTTACCCTCCTGCGCCTGACTCACCCACTACAGCATGGCATAAGTCATGGCCAAATTTGTAGAATTGCAGGTAATTAGCTTTAAAATTGCAAAAATTCAAATCAAATAAAAATTATATTGATCACATACACGTGTTTAGCAGATGTTATTGCGGGTGTAGCGAAATGCTTGTGTTTCTAGCTCCGACAGTGCAGTAATATCTAGCAAGTAACATCTAACAATTTGATAGATTAATTTGTATTTTAAGAATAATGACTAAAGGATTTCACCCCAAATACAGTATAAATGTGTGAACGGTGTTAGAGTTATAATGTATTGTCAACCCACTAACAGAGGGGGAGGAGTTAGAAACTGTTGAGAAAGCATTCCAAGGTGAAGCGGACTGAGAAACTGTTTAAAGGTGGGCGGAGCAAAGTGCCTTTGTGTGTCAAGGGATATAAAAGCTGTATGTATGTTTTTTGGCACCAGAGCTCTCCATGATTAAACATACAGATCATTCTTGCTGGTTGTGGACCTTGAATCATTTATGATTAAAACCAGAGCCTTACAACCGCTGGTAATGATTCAAGCTTAGGTTGAATTAGAGATAGAAATTCTCGTGACAAATGGTCCTTCGAGCTGGATCTCAAAATACGTCTTTATCGTTCTGAGGACACCGAGAACCGTATCCGTATAGAATAGACCTGGCCTTCGATGTTAAGGTTATAAACAGGCCGGTGATGAATCTTATGAACGATAAAGACGTTGACGAGATCTGGAAAAGCATTTAAATCCCAACTGCAAGGAGGAGGTCAGTAATTTTTATTCATGGATTATGGTTTAATTATTTGAACTTGTATGAGAATAGTAATTATTGTGAAGGGCAGAGAATAGTTACCAAAATCTCAAAGGAGAATTAAAAGGAAGGAAGGGGGTCTGAAATGACTCAAGGTAAATGGCCATTACCAAAATAAACTAGTTAATATTGAGATTGTACAGGGTACAGTGTTTACAATATAAACAGGAAGGGAGATAATTATCAGCGTGTGAGATAGATACATTAAACAAGTCAAGAGCCATAAACAACTGGGGATTTGCTCTAACTCTGTCTATTTCATGAAACTGGAGCAGTTACGACCTTTAGGTTACGGATAGTGTTAGCAAAAAATCGTATAAGGTTGTATACGTGTGAGACCTAATGATCCATCGAAATACGTGATAATTGTTTGAAGGAAGGGAAAAAAATAGGTTGTGTGAGAAAAAAAATGGTTGTCCAATCCCTTTCATGAAACTGGGGTTTTAAAAAACTCTGGGTTACGGGTTGGATAATTTAAATGGTTGATTACAAAAGCAGATCATAAACATTGGCTCAAGAGTCACACCAGATAATAAGTCCCAAGGAAAATAGTTCTGGATTGAATTATTACTAAACGGGGGGATTTCTTATTTTTCTACCATGGGAAATAAATATGATTAGGTAGATGCATATAAATTGCGGAACGGATTTGAAGAAACAGCGAGGGGAGGGGCTAGACACAGCGAGAGTATGGCTTTTGGAGAGTCAGGAAAGACTAAATTAGATAGCTATAATAAATCAAGGAGGCAGAATAGGGGAGGAGGTAAGAGGAAGTGCTTTAACTGTAACAAGGAGGGTCATTTGGCAAGAGAGTGTAAGGCCCTGTGTAAATACTGTAACAAAACAGGTCATAACCATCGCGACTGCAGAAATAAAGGAAAGGGCAGTGTCCGGGAAATGACAGTCTATTTTTTGGTTCCACGGGTAAAATGTTTGAAGAAGTGATTTGTGTCGATTAAGAATTGGCTAAAAACACCACGAAGCGATTATTTGAGAGGTACCTATACAATTCTAACAATATATACGTATGAACTTTCTCACCCAAACGTAGACGTACGTCATGGGTGAGAAAGTAGAGAATATTTACATTTGCATTTTTGGTCATTTAGCAGACGCTCTTGTCCAGAGCGACTTGCAGGAGCAATTGGGGTTGGGTGCCTTGCTCTGGGGCACATCGGCAGATTTTTCGCCTGGTCGGCTCGGGGATTGGAACCGGCGACCTCTCGGTTGCTGGCACGGCACTCTTGGTCACTAGGCTACCTGCCGCCCCATATGAGTTTAAGGTTGTGCCGTTGTTTGATTATGTGATAAGGTTTAATGGGTAATCGGATCATAACTAATGTGGTTATAGAAGTAATGTATAAATAGTAGAGAGCCAATAGAGGGTTCCATTGAACTATTATGTTTTGTTGGGCATTTCAATGGCATAAGGTGAAATCTGTATGTATGAGTGAATTCAACGGCTGGTATGGGTGGTAACCGGATACTACTGAGTATTTGGTTTGGTGATGTTGAATGGAAGATTTGTAGCGTGGGTTGGGTTAAATAGAAAGACTCACTTATTCGATAGGGAATAGGTGTAGGGAAAGAGAGTTTTTGTGTTGCTGAATGAGGTGAGAGCTAGTGCGGTTTTCATTTGGTGATGTCACTTCCTCTATGAACTGGAAGTAGTTGCGTGAGAGACAGTACATAGTTTAAATGATAGGGATATAATTAAATGTATGCTTATCAACGATAGCAAGTATTTGTTTTATTAATTAGGGCCTAATCAGAGAGAACAGTTAAATAAATTGAATAGCGAACTGAAATGGCGATAGAGCTGTGAAAATGATTTAAGTTGAGGACAAAGGAAAACAATTTATGGTTCTAGTTCCCGGGTAAAATAGTTGTACTTGCTTGACGGTATCGAGCAAAAGGTTGAATGGTTGAATGAAAAGCATTTATTTGACAAAGTCTAATGGTTATTACTTTATTGTATAGGTTGGGTAACACCAGTGGTGTATGAAAATAATTGGTGAATTCTAAAACGATAATTTGGTTTCGTTACGTGAACAATGGGATATCGTTTTTACTATTAGGATGATGGATTGAAAAAACATTGGTTATAAGTATGAAGTTATTAAACAATAGGTTTATATTTTAAAAACATCAATGCAACAGGTTGCGAGGATTAAATTAATAGAAAGGAGTTATAGGGTTATATTAGAAGGTGTAGTGAACTTAATGAAACGTGGTATTATATAGTGTCTTCCAGGATTGATGGAAGTCTCCTATAGCATTATGTTAAGGGTATGCCTGGCATAAAATAGAATGTCTTACTTACACGGAGTATGTGATTGTATTGGCTAATGAATTAAATATGACATTTACAGGGGCGAAAGGAACAATAGAAGGGGAGACAGATTTTCCTATGGTGTTGGTAAAATAATTGATAATGGATCATTTGAGATGAGATCACATGGAGCAGATTTAGGGGTTCAATAATCATTGTGAGATTAGTTATGAGGAATTAGATTGATACAAACGATTATTGATGAATTAGGACTGGGGATATCTGTATCATGTTTTGTGTGTACTTACCATCTTTAGATTACTGATGGTAATTGAAGGTTGACATAATGTATAACCAGGAGAAAGAGATTAGCTTATCTCATTGGAATGTTGCCCAGGGCAAGGGGGAGCAGTAGTGAAGTTAGGCAGTATTTAGGTCGTAAAAGGGAGCTACCAAATTAAATGGGGCCTGTCTATCTTTGATTGTTGTTTTTCAATTGGGTTTTTCAAATAAAAACAACACACCTAGTATGATGTTTATAAAGGGTTGTTATGTTGAATTTAGGGGATTTTCAACAGTTCATAGGTGATGGGTCTTAAAGGAGCACACACTGTGAATTTTATGGAGTTTTTCGGTTTTTGACTGAGTTTGGAGTGTGCATGATTTCTTGTGGGAGTGGATGTCATGAGGACTTGGTGTTTACTATGCTGTGGGATGGAACGGTTTGTTGGGTGATTTTAATGGCCTCTGGGCTCTGTTTTGACTTTCTGGTGTTGATTGGTCATCCACACTGGTGGTTCTGGGGGCATGAGAGGAGGACTTTGGGATGGTTTATTTTATCAAATTGAGGGTAATTTATAGTGCTGTGAAAAGTGTGAAGAAGATTATAATTTGGTAATAATAGGATTTGAACCATAAAATAACAGAAGAGGAAGAGAGCTTTCCCTGAATGAGGGATACCTGTTGCTAGTCAATTGTACTAATCTTGGATTACTTTTACGGGATAGAAGTAAATTGAGATATTATCAAATGTTGTCATTTAAATTTCATTTTTATTATGCTTTAATAAACAACAAGTTGGTATTTGAAACTAAATTAATGCAATGAGCTGCAGTAATCAGAGGAAGGCACAATCTAATGCGAAACAGCTATTGCCTAGATCATTGATTTAGTAATAAGATCAGGAAGATAGTAATAATAGGAAGCTGGATAGGATAATTTAAGATAGGGACTAGCTGTCCAGAAATAGATGAGGAATGATGAGTTTTTTGGGAATGATAGACTTCTGTAGAGCTTGGGTACTCCATTATGTACTGCATACTGGTAAATTAAGTGATCTTATCTATGGGAAGGCAATGGCAGCCCATGGTAAAATCATTTGGAACGCTGAGGAGGAGGAACAATTTATTAAGATAAAAAAGTTGCTCACTTCCCAAACAGTCTTAGCTTTTCCTACATATAACAGGGATTTTACCGAAATGGTAGAGAGTAAAGAGGGATATATGACATTGGTCGTGATTTAAAGATGGTGATGAGGGAGTTTTTTTAGTGGACTATTAGATATAACTGGGTTAATCACGAACATAGAGTTTTTTTAATTCTTTGTTGCTAGGCAGAAGACCTAGGTGACCTAGGGTCGAATTGCTCTCTTACTTAAGTCCTATGGCTGTCCTACGTTATCAGTGAATGAAAGCAGAAGGGAGCCTTTTGCTTCTCTCCTCAAACAGAGAGGAAAAAGCTGCCAGGGTTGAGCAGAGTTCAGGCTAAAACCTTTATATCTCCTTTGCTATCTTCTTGATTGATTACAGCATGAAGGGGGGTTTGTGTTAGGTTTGAAAGATTTAAGTATGGACCTGTCATGTCCAACCATCAGTCTTCAGGTCAAGCCCGGGAGAGCCGGGGTAGAACAGAGTTTGAACTAAACATGAGTGTTTTTACAAGATAAGGGATTGATTGATTGGATTACTATTGATTCTGAACTGAATGAAAATCGAATTTAGCAGCCATAAAAGACAAAGGAAGTGGGAGGAGCAATAAAGAAGCAAGGGACAGTCTCAAAAATAAATAAGGGATGGCAATTGGATGATAAATTACCAATATTACCTAAGTGATTGTTTAGGTAGGTGGTAATATTGACACATGAGCAGAACCATGTGTCAAGAGGGGGGAAGAGGCTAGTGGTAGGATTAAATAATATACGAAGGAGAGGACAAAATACTTTAAAAAAACATTTTTTTTAGATACAGTCTAGAAAGAGAATACTGATGTGAACGGTATGATTAGAGAGGGGTTAAGGAAAACACACAGGAGAGCAGGAAGAAATGGGGTACAACGTGAGAAGGTAGTTATTAACCACACCGGTATGTCAGAGGTTTTGTGCCCTACAGGTGACCTAAAGGAGAAGGGGACCCACTCTATCTAACCAGGTGACTGGTGAGCATCCAGTCCCTAAAAAAGAAAGACTGGAAGCAGGCCTGTTGGGAAGGGCCCTATCAGGATATATTGGTCACTGCCTTTGCCATTAGAATAGCAGAAAGAGCAACCTGGGTCCACGTTACCCACTGCAAAAAGGTAAGAACACATACAAGCACCACTGAACACACGCAGAGTTAGAGAGAAGAACTAGCCAAATAGGGTCTGGGGATCACCTCTGAAGCGACCCGACATACTGACCGTCAACGACGAGTGGCCTACAAAATGGGAGTCAGAGAAGGGCAGACTGTAGGATTCAAAATAAAGGTTAGGGACGTAGCCAACGGGTGGGGTACATGTCAATAAGCAATTTGGGATTATACAATTCCATTATATTCGTGTTCGGCCCCCACGGCGGATTGTTCCTAGACTCAAGCGTTTAAACACACTTGGGGACGGGGATATGAGACCGGGCGGGACTGAACATCCAGATGGGGGGTAAAGAGAAACAAAGACATCACCAATTATCAATTGGAGATAGTGGTAATGTGATTGACTTATGTTCAGAAGCACAGGAGAGAATTCTGAACCTTACAGCCCCTGTAACCGATGTGTGGTGGGCGTGTGCCAGTAAAGACAGTATAAGGCAGAGAATACCAAAAGGGTGGCTAGATACATGCGCCCTGGTTCTACTGATTCAGCTAGTTAGAATTAGTCACCAGGATCCAAGGAAAGGGTTAAACAGACGTAGGAGGAGTTTTAACAAAAAGGAGAATAGCCCTATTTAGATGGATGCGATTGGGATACCAAGGAGGGTATCGGATGGATAACAAGCTATGAAAGAATTAGGGGAAGGGTTTTCTACCACATTATTTTGGTGGGTGACAATAAACAAAATTGTGGATTGGATTAATTATATCTATTACGACCAACAACGATTTATTGGCCAGACTAGGGATGCAGTAAAAGGGATCTCTGAACAATTATCCGCCATCTCACTCATTACTTAGTAAAAGAGGTTGACTCTAGATCAGGCAGAAAGGGGCGGTGTCTATAGAATGATAAGCCATTGTTGCACATTTTATCCCTAACAACACCACACCGGATGGGACAGTCACCAGAGCTCTTGCAGAATTAACTGCACTAAGTGAAGAATGAGCTGAGAACTCAGAAGTTAGTACATCGTGGATAGGGTGGTTTGATGAAATGTTTGGTAAATGGAAAACCATAGCAGCCACCATCTTAGGGGCGGTCAGCGTTTGTATGGGTATTCTTGTATTATGTGGTTGTTGTCTTGTTCCCTGTGTCCGAGGATTGGTGAGTAAGGCGTTGGTGAATGCAGTATCTCAACAAATGATGAGAGATGGACCGACTCCGGACTCTGACCAGGGGAATGTGAAAAACGATCCTCCAGGCTTGGTGGATGACGAGGATTTTGACCCTGAAAGACCGCAATTGGATGAAATGTTTATTAGTTCTTTCATAATCTCTGAGATTAATCATGCTTGTAAATACATTTATCCTGAATGTGAAAACATTTAGTCAAAGGGGTGGATTGATAGATTAATTTGTATTTTAAGAATAATGACTAAAGGATTTCACCCCAAATACAGTATAAATGTGTGAACGGTGTTAGAGTTATAATGTAGTGTCAACCCACTAACAGGGGGGGAGGAGTTAGAAACTGTTGAGAAAGCATTCCAGGGTGAAGGGGACTGAGAAACTGTTTAAAGGTGGGCGGAGCAAAGTGCCTTTGTGTGTCAAGGGATATAATAATAAATAATAATAATAATATGCCATTTAGCAGACGCTTTTATCCAAAGCGACTTACAGTCATGCGTGCATACATTTTTTTTTTGTGATATAAAAGCTGTATGTATGTTTTTTGGCGCCAGAGCTCTCCATGATTAAACATAAAGATCATTCTTGCTGGTGGTGGACCTTGAATCATTTATGATTAAAACCAGAGCCTTACAACCGCTGGTAATGATTCAAGCTTAGGTTGAATTAGAGATAGAAATTCTCGTGACACAATTTCACAATATATACCCAATGCACACAAATCTAAGTAAAGCAATGGAATTAAGAATACATAAATAAGTATATGGACGATCAATGTCAGAGCAATATAGACTAAGATACAGTAGAATAGTATAGAATACAGTATATACATATGAGATGAGTAATGCAAGATATGTAAACATTATAAAAGTGACTAGTGTTCCATTTATTAAAGTGGCCAGTGATTTCTAATCTATGTATATAGGCAGGAGCCTCTAATGTGCTAGTGAAGGCTTTTTAACAGTCTGATGGCCTTGAGATAGAAGCTGTTTTTCAGTCTCTCGGTCCCAGCTTTGATGAACCTGTACTGACCTCGCCTTCTGGATGATAGCGGGGTGAACAGGCAGTGGCTGGGGTGGTTGTTGTCCTTAATTATCTTTTTGGCCTTCCTGTGACATCGGGTGCTGTAGGTGTCCTGGAGGGCTGGTAGTTTGCCCCCGGTGATGCGTTGGGCAAAGTTTCCTAAAAGCTAGAAGCAAGGCAGCCCTCTCTGTCAACATTTTTCTCTCCATCCCATGGCAGAATTTGTGGAATTGCAGAAAACTTGTTTTAAAACTGCAAAATGTTCTCTATGCCCCATGGCAAAATGTGTAGAATTGCAGGACATTAACTTTCTCTCTGCTGTCAATAGGGGGGCGACTAAAGTGTTTTGCTCGTGAGTAGGGGAGGCCCCTCAACCAAATCTCGCTTAGGGCCTCCAAAGGGCTAGGGCCGGCCCTGAATCAGTTACCCAACCAAGGCAGGGCCCTCCAGTTACCCATGTGTGCCCCTTACCTGCTCTCCTCCCCCATCTGATGATTAGCAGAGTGGCAGCAGGCAGCAGCAGGCTGTCCACACTCATTGAGAGCGGGCTCCTGAGTCCTCCTGTGGTTGGCGGTTGCAGTAAAAAATATATACTAAATATATACTGAACAAAAATATGAACACAGCATGCAACAATTTCAAATATTTTACAGAGTTACAGTTCATATAAGGAAATCAGTCAATTGAAATAAATTCATTAGGACCTAATCCATGGATTTCACATGATATGCATCTGTTGTTCAGAGATATCTTTAAATAAAAGGTAGGGGAGTGGATCAGAAAACCAGTCAGTGTCTGGTGTGACCACCATTTGCCTCATGCAAATATCTCCTTCGCATAGTTGACCAGGCTGTTGATTGAGGCCTGTGGAATGTTGTCCAACTCCTCTTCAATAGCTGTGCGTAGTTGCTAGATATTGGCGGGAACTGGAACACGCTGTCGTGCACGTCGCTCCAGAGCATCCCAAATATGATCAATGGGTGACATGTCTGGTGAGTATGCAGGCCACGGAAGAACTGGGACATTTACAGCTTCCAGGAATTGTGTACAGATCCTTGCGACATGGGGCCATGCATTATCATGCTGAAACATGAGGTGATAGCGGCGGATGAATGGCACGACAATGGGCCTCAGGATCTCGTCACAGTATCTCTGTGCATTCAAATTGCCATAGATAAAATGCAATTGTGTTCGTTGTCCATAGCTTATGCCTGCCCATACCATAACCATGGGGCACTCTGTTCACAAAGTTGACATAAGTAAACCGCTCGCCCACACGACGCCATACACATGGTCTGCGGTTGTGAGGCCGGTTGGACGTACTGCCAAATTCTCTAAAATGACGTTGGAGATGGCTTATGGTAGAGAAATGAACATTCAATTCTCTGGCAACAGCTCTGTTGGACATTCCTGCAGTCAGCATGCCAATAGAACACTCCCTCAAAACTTGAGACATCTGTGGCATTGTGTTGTATGACAAAACTGCACATTTTAGAGTGGCCTTTGATTGTCCCCAGAACAAGGTGCACCTGTGCAATGATCATGCTGTTTAATCAGCTTCTTGATACAAATTTGTGCAAAAAAAATTGAGAAATAAGCTTTTTGTGCGTATGGACAATTTCTGGGATCTTTAATTTCAGCTCATGAAACATTGTAGGACCAACTCTTTACATTTTGTGTTTTATTTTTGTTCAGTGTAATATACACTCAGTAGTCAGATTATTAGGTCCACCACCCTGTTCACGAAAGTGGTTCGCTCCTACATACAGTGAGTCTTGTGGCCGTGGCTTGCTATATAAAGCAGGCAGACAGGCATCGAGGCATTCAATTACTGTTTGATTGAACGTTAGAATTGGCAAAACGTGTTTCCGAACACTACAGGAACATCCAATCACATTTTTACTAATACTGTAGAGCTTTGCTCTAAAGCTGTATCCGTACCCATTGGATGCAGTGATCACAATATAGTGGCTATATCCAGGAAAGCCAAAGTTCCAAAAGCTGGACCTAAAATAGTGTATAAGAGATTATACAAAATATTTGCTGTGACTCTTATGTGGATGATGTAAAAAATATTTGTTGGTCTGAAGTGATTAATAAGGAGCATCCAGATGCTGCAGTTGATGAATTTAAGAAATTGCTTCTTCCAATTATTGATAAACATGCACCTGTTAAGAAACTGAGTTAGAACTGTTAAGGCTCCATGGATTGATGAGGAATTGAAAAACTGTATGGTTGAAAGAGATCGGGCAAAAGGAGCAGCTAATATTTTTGGCTGCACATCTGAATGGCTGCCATACTGCAAATTGACTAAACTCAACAAAAATAAGAAACTGTATTATGAAGCGAAGATCAATGATATAAAGAATGATGGGAAAACCACAGGGATGAGCAGAAAGACAAATGCAACTCCATCGTTCCTCGAATCAGATGGCTTATTCATCACAAAACCATTTGACATTGCCAATTATTATAACGATTACTTCAGTGGCAAAGTGGGCAAACTTAGGCAGGAAATGCCAACAACAAACAGTGAGCCATCGTACTCATGCATAAAGAAAAACTAATAATGAAAGAAAAGCATTGTAAGTTTGAATTTTGTAAAGTTAGTGTGGGAGAGGTGGGAAAATTATTGTTCTAGATCAATAATGACAAACATCCTGGCATTGATAACTTGGATAGAAAGCAACTGAGGATGGTAGCTAACTCTATAGCCACTCCTATCTGTCATATCTTTAATCTGAGCCTAGAGGAAAGTCTTTGTCCTCAGGCCTGGAGGGAAGCCAAAGTCATTCCGCTACCCAAGCGTGGTAAAGCAGCCTTTACTGGTTTTAACAGCAGACCTATCAGCTTGCTGCCAGCACTTAGCAAACTTTTGGAAAAAATTGTAAACAAACGAACAACAGACTTTCAGCATGCTTATAGAGAAGGGCACCCAACTGCACTGACACAAACGACTGATGATTGGTTGAAATACATTTGTGATTAAGATTGTGAGAGCTGCACTGTTAGATTTCAGTGCAACCTTTGATATTATTGACCACAACCTGTTCTTGAGAAATATTATGTGTTCAGATCTATCTATGTAATAGAAGTCAGAGGGTTTTCTTTAATGGAAGCTTCTCTAATGTCAAACAAGTGTGGTGTACGGCAGGGCAGCTCTTTAGGACCTCTACTCTTTTATATTTTTACCAATGACCTGCCACTGACATTAAACAAAGCATGTGTGTCCATGTATGCTGATGATTCAACCACATACGCTTCAGCAACCACAGCTAATGAAGTCACTGAAACCCTTACCAAAGAGTTGCAGTCTGTTTTGGAATGGGTGGCCAGCAATAAACTGGTCCTGAACATATCTAAAACTAAGAGCATTGTAATTGGTACAAATCATACCCTAAGTTCTAGACCGCAGCTGAATCTGGTAATGAATGGTGCGGCTGTTGAACAAGTTGAGGAAACTAAATTACTTGGTGTTACCTTACATTGTAAACTGTTATGGTCAAAACATATAGATTTAATGGTTGTAAAGATGGGGAGAGGTCTCTCCGTAATAAAGAGATGCTCTGCTTTTTTGACACCACACTCCACAAAGCAAGTCCTGTAGGCTCTAGTTTTATCTTATCTGTATTACTGTCCAGTCATGTGGTCAAGTGCTGCAAAGACAGACTTAGTTAAGCTACAGCTAGCCCAGAACAGAGCTGCACGTCTTGCTCTTCATTGGAATCAGAGGGCTAATGTTAATACTATGCATTCCAGTCTCTCTTGGCTAAGAACAGAGCCGCACGTCTTTTCTTTCTTTCTATCTCTCTTACTTGGTGGCAAAACCCTTGCTGGCAATCACAGAGGTCAGACGTTTCTTGTAGTTTGCCACCAGGTTTGCATACATCTCAGGAAGGATTTTGTCCCACTCCTCTTTGCAGATCTTCTCCAAGTCATTAAGGTTTCGAGGCTAACGTTTGGCAACTCGAACCTTCAGCTCCCTCCACAGATTTTCTATAGGATTAAGGTCTGGGGACTGGCTAGGCCATTGCAGGACCTTAATGTGCTTCTTCTTGAGCCACTCCTTTGTTGACTTGGCCGTGTGTTTTGGGTCATTGTCATGCTGGAATACCCATACACGACCCATTTTCAATGCCCTGGCTGAGGGAAGGAGGTTCTCACCCAAGATTTGACGGTACATGGCGCCGTCCATCGTCCCTTTGATGCGGTGAAGTTGTCCTGTCCCCTTAGCAGAAAAACACCCCCAAAGCATAATGTTTCCACCTCCATGTTTGACGGTGGGGATGGTGTTCTTGGGTCCTCCTCCAAACACGGCGAGTTGAGTTGATGCCAAAGAGCTCCATTTTGGTCTCATCTGACCACAACACTTTCACCCAGTTCTCCTCTGTATCATTCAGATGTTCATTAGAAAAACTTCAGACGGGCCTGTATATGTGCTTTCTTGAGCAGGGGGACCTTGCGGGCGCTGCAGGATTTCAGTCATTCACGGCGTAGTGTGTTATCAATTGTTTTCTTGGTGACTATGGTCCCAGCTACCTTGAGATTATTGACAAGATCCTCCCGTGTAGTTCTGGGCTGATTCCTCACCGTTCTCATGATCATTGCCAGTCCACGAGGTGAGATCTTGCATGGAGCCCCAGGCCGAGGGATATTGACAGTTCTTTTGTGTTTCTTCCATTTGCGAATAATTGCACCAACTGTTGTCACCTTCTCACCAAGCTGCTTGGCGATGGTCTTGTAGCCCATTCCAGCCTTGTGTAGGTCTACAATCTTGTCCCTGACATCCTTGGAGAGCTCTTTGGTCTTGGCCATGGTGGAGAGTTTGGAATCTGATTGATTGATTGCTTCTGTGGACAGGTGTCTTTTATACAGGTAACAAACTGAGATTAGAATCACTCCCTTTAAGAGTGTGCTCCTAATGTCAGCTCGTTACCTGTATAAAAGACACCTGGGAGCCAGAAATCTTTCTGATTGAGAGGGGGTCAAATACTTATTTCCCTCATTAAAATGCAAAAAAACATTTTTGACATGTGTTTTTCTGGATTTTTTTGTTGTTATTCTGTCTCTCACTGTTCAAATAAACCTACCATTAAAAAGATAGACGGATAATTTATTTTTCAGTGGGCAAACGTACAAAATCAGCAGGGGATCAAATATTTTTTTCCCTCACTGTAGATTGGAACTTCCATCAATGTAATTGTCTGCATCACTTCCAATCCCCCATATGTTTTTTCTCTCGCATATATATATATGGAAGACATACAAGACCACTGATAATCTCCCTCGATCTGGGGCTCCACGCAAGATCTCACCCCGTGGGGTCAAAATGATCACAAGAACGGTGAGCAAAAATCCCAGAACCACACGGGGGGACCTAGTGAATGATCTGCAGAGAGCTGGGACCAAAGTAACAAATCCTGCAGTGCCAGACTTTTCCCCCTGCTTAAGCCAGTACATGTCCAGGCCCATCTGAAGTTTGCTAGAGTGCATTTGGATGATCTAGAAGAGGATTGGGAGAATGTCATATGGTCAGATGAAACCCAAATAAAACTTTTTGGTAAAAACTCAACTCGTCGTGTTTGGAGGACAAAGAATGCTGAGTTGCATCCAAAGAAGTTACAGGTCTGTGAAGCATGGGGGTGGAAACATCATGCTTTGGGGCTGTTTTTCTGCAAAGGGACCAGGACGACTGATCCGTGTAAAGGAAAGAATGAATGGGGCCATGTATCGTGAGATTTTGAGTGAAAACCTCCTTCCATCAGCAAGGGCATTGAAGATGAAACGTGGCTGGGTCTTTCAGCATGACAATGATCCCAAACACACCGCCCGGGCAACGAAGGAGTGGCTTCGTAAGAAGCATTTCAAGGTCCTGGAGTGGCCTAGCCAGTCTCTAGATCTCAACCCCATAGAAAATCTTTGGAGGGAGTTGAAAGTCTGTGTTGCCCAGCGACAGCCCCAAAACATCACTGCTCTAGAGTAGATCTGCATGGAGGAATGGGCCAAAATACCAGCAACAGTGTGTGAAAACCTTGTGAAGACTTACAGAAAACGTTTGACCTGTGTCATTGCCAACAAAGGGTATATAACAAAGTATTGAGAAACTTTTGTTATTGACCAAATACTTATTTTCCACCATAATTTGCAAATAAATTCATAAAAAATCCTACAATGTGATTTTCTGGAGAAAAAAAATCTCATTTTGTCTGTCATAGTTGACGTGTACCTATGATGACAATTACAGGCCTCTCTCATCTTTTTAAGTGGGAGAACTTGCACAATTGGTGGCTGACTAAATACTTTTTTCCCCCACTATATATATATATATATATATATATATATATATATATATATATATATACAGTACATGTACATAAATACACACACATATACACATACATACATATAAATACATATATATACATATATACATATCCTTTAAAAATATATATATTTCCCTTTCCAAACACACCACCCCTTCCCTAATTGGAGTAAACTAGTGAACAACAATGCTTAGGCCTCTACTTCCAGATTATACATACTATATACATTTTATGGACACAGTCAATTTTACAATAATTCTATTTTGTTTGTTTTTACTCCTGAGCTTCCTCTACCCTCAACTTCTCCGATTATTTTCATAATGTCCATCCAGTTTGCTTCTATATGCCATATCTTTCTAACTGTGCTCTTTCACAAAAGTTCTCAACCTATAACCTATATACTTATTATGGACACAGTATGCTTTACATTAGTTATCTTGTTGTTATTAGTTGTTGTCAGTTGTTATTAGTCCCATCCTTCAGCTCCATTCAACACCTCCCATCTATCTCGTAACACCATCCATATTGGATTTCTATTTGCCATATATTTTTCAACTGTACTGTGATGTTTCACAAAAGTTCTGAACCATTCTGTTCTCATTGTTTCTACAGATTGTAAATTGAAAATAAACATTTTTGCTAAAAGTATTATTATATTATTAATCGATTGACTATGACTTTTCAGATCACCCAGTAATGCTATCTGCAGGGTTAGCTCCAGGCAAATATTGCAATCCTTCAGCCATTCCTGGACCTGTGTCCAAAAACAAGCTACAAATGGACAGTACCAAAACAAATCATCTAATGAGTTTGTCTCTTCGCAGCAAAATCTGCAGAGCTGGGAAGATTGTATCCCCCATATAAATAACATTATATTGGTAGCAAGAATTTTGTATAATAATTTAATTGAAAAATTCTAAGTTTTGAATCCGGCATTGTTTTACGTATCAGTTCATAAACACTATGCCATTGAATCGGTACGTCAAAAATCTCTTCCCAACTATTTTGCAATCTAAATGGGACAGCTAAGCCGCACGTCTTGCTCTTCATTGAATCAGAGGGCTAATGTTAATACTATGAATGTCAGTCTCTCTTGGCTAAGAGTTGAGGAAAGACTGACTGACGTCACTTCTTGTTTTTATAAGAAACATTGATGTGTTGGAAATGGCTAATTGTTTGCATAGTCAACTTACAAACAGCACTGACACACACACTTACTCCATCAGACAAATTCCACCAGGGGTCTTTTCACAGTCCTCAGGTCCAGAACAAATTCAAGGAAACGTACAGTATTATACAGAGTCATAAGTGCATAGAACTCCCTTCCATCTTACTGTATATAGCGCAAGTGAACAGGAAACCTGGTTTCAAAAAACAAATAAATCAACACTTCACGGCACAACGCCTCTCCCCCATGTGACCTACTTGTTGTGTGTCCAGTGCCTTCGGAAAGTATTCAGACCCTTTGACTTTTTCCACATTTTGTGATGTTACAGCCTTATTCTAAAATGGTTTAAATACTTTTTCCCCCTCAGCAGTCTACACACAATACCCCATAATGACAAAGCGAAAACAGGTTTTTAGATGTAAAAAAATATATAATAAATAAAAAACACAAGTATTCAGACCCTTTGCTATGAGACTCGAAATTGAGCTCAGGTGCATCCTGTTTTCATTGATCATCCTTGAGATGTTTCTACAACTTGATTGGAGTCCACCTGTGGTAAATTCAATTGATTGGAAATGATTTGGAAAGGCACACACCTGGCTATATAAGGTCCCACATTGAGAGTGCATATCAGAGCAAAAACCAAGCCATGAGGTCGAAGGAATTGTCCGTAGAGCTCCGAGACAGGATTGTGTCGAGGCACAGATCTGGGGAAGGGTACCAAAACATTTCTGCAGCATTTAAGTTTCCCAAGAACACAGTGGCCTCCACCATTCTTAAATGGAAAAAGTTTGGAACCACCAAGACTCTTCCTAGAGCTGGCCACCCGGCCAAACTGAGCAATCGGGGGAGAAGGGCCTTGGTCAGGGAGGTGACCAAGAACCCGATGGTCACTCTGACAGAGCTCTAGAGTTCCTCTGTGGAGATGCGAGAACCTTCCAGAAGGACAACCATCTCTGCAGCACTCCACCAATCAGGCCTTTATGGTAGAGCCACTCCTCAGTAAAAGGCACATGACAGCCCGCTTGGAGTTTGCCAAAAGGCACATAAAGACTCTCAGACCATGAGAAATAAGATTCTCTGGTCTGATGAAACCAAGATTGAATTCTTTGGCCTGAATGCCAAGCGTCACAGCTGGAGGAAACCTGGCACCATCCCTACGGTGAAGCATGGTGGTGGCAGCATCATGCTGTGGGGATGTTTTTCATCAGCAGGGACAGGGAGACTAGTCAGGATCGAGGCAAAGATTAACGGAGCAAAGTACAGAGAGCTCCTTGTTGAAAACCTGCTCCAGAGCGCTCAGGACCTCAGACTGGGGCGAAGGTTCACCTTCCAACAGGACAACGACCCTAAGCACACAGCCAAGACAACGCAGGAGTGGCTTCGGGACAGGTTTCTGAATGTCCTTGAGCCAGAGCCCGGACTTGAACCACGATTGAACATCTCCGGAGAGACCTGAAAATAACTGTGCAGCAATGCTCCCCATCCAACCTGACATAGCTTGAGAGGATCTGCAGAGAAGAATGGGAGAAACTCCTCAAATACAGGTGTGCCAAGCTTGTAGCTACATGTTAATGTTTTTAAATGTATTGTATGCAATTGTAAAGTATTTTGTCTGTAATGTATTTTTCTTTATGTGTCGGACCCCAGTAAGACTAGCTGTGGCCATTGGCGTCGGCTAATGGGGATCCTAATAAATCAAATCAAATCAAAACATGTGTCTTAAGCAACTTTGAGTGTGGTATTATCATCGGTGCACAACAATGTCTAGGGTTTACCGAAATTGGTGCAACAAACAAAAAACATCCAGTCAGCGGCAGTCCTTGGGCGAAAACAGCTCGTTGATGAGAGGTCGAAGGAGAATGGCAAGAATCATGCAAGCTAACAGGCAGGCCACAAACAGGCAAATAACGGCACAGTACAACAGTGGTGTGCAGAACGACATCTCGGAATGCACAACTCGTCGGTCCTTGTCACGGATGGGCTATTGCAGAAGAAGACCACACCAGGTTCCACTCCTATCAGCTAAAAACAAGAAGAAACGGCTCCAGTGGGCACGCGATCACCAACACTGGACAATTGAGGAGTGGAAAAACATTGCCTGGTCCGGCGAATCCTGGTTTCTGTTGCGTCATGCTGATGGCAGAGTCAGAATTTGGCGTAAGCAGCATGAGTCCATGGCCTCCCATCCTGCCTGGTGTCAACGGTACAGGCTGTTGGCTGTGATGTAATGGTGTGGGGAATGTTTTCCTGTCACACGTTGGGTCCCTTGATACCAATTTGAGCGACTTTTCCATGTCCCGAAGAATTCAGGCTGTTCTGGATGCAAAGGGGGGTTTGACCCGATACTAGATGGGTGTACCTAATAAACTGGCCAATTAGTGTATATATTATACATACAGTATACTATATATATATATATATATATATATATATATATATATATATATATATATATATATATATATATATTATTATATTTTTTTCCCCTATGGGCCTGGCCCCTGTAAACCCCTGTATTAATCCGGTCCTGGTGGTGTCCAAGGGGTCTGATGCGGTGTTGTAGCGTAACCTATACACTGATTATCTCTTCCCCTGAGCAGTGCTCAAATCAATCAGACCACACATTTGAGTGCCTTTGCTTCCCAATGCCAGCGGCACATATCCAATGGAGTTAGTAATGCAGTGAAATCTTTATCTTTCCACTTCTAGGTCCCCATATGTATGGAGCTTTATGACTCTAATGGCCTTGGTGGTGGGTCATTAATGAGACCTTTCTCTCCATTCTGTTACGTCTAGCCCTGAGGATTAACCAGGTTCATTTTCTTATTCTGTACACTACACTATGTGTGACTCACAAACGATTTTCGTTTATTTATGGTATTGGGCTGCCCACTAGGGGTCTCATTTAAATATTACACTAACATGTTTATATACTCACCTATTTATAATATATATGTATGCATCGACTGATTTATCAATTTATTTATTTTTTTATTTATATATTTACTACTTAAGACCATTGAGAGTAATCCTACACATCCCTAATCAGCACTTAGATCCTGATGGTATATAGGCCATGTCCACTACCTGCCTACCTGTCTGTCTCTCTACAGTAAGTCACTTCCTACCATTGGAAGCCCTAGGATGCTTACTAGTGGCTATTTCAAAATTGTGCACTTCTGCTGCTTGCTCAGTTGGTTTCCAGGCACTTGGATTCATTTGTGGTTTTAGGATTCCATCTATTGACTAATTATAAGCACTGTATGAGGAAATACTGTATGTATCACCCTGTTGATTTGATACATATATTGTATTTAGAACTATACTGAACAAAAATATAAATGCAACATGCAACAATTTCAAAGATTTTAATGTGTTCATAGAAGGAAATCAGTCAATTGAAATAAATAAATTAGGCCCTAATCTATGGATTTCACAAGACTGGACATGGGCACAGCCACTGGTGAACCAGGCCCAGCCAATCAGAATGAGTGATTCCCCACAAAAGGGCTTTCTTACAAACTGAAATACTTCTCAGCACCCTGGATCTTTTATTTCAGCTCATGAAACACTTTACATGTTTACGTTTAAATGTTTGTTCTGTATAGAAGTATTTTCAGATCATGTTAAAAGAAGATGGATACACCCATTGCCTCTGTAAAGGACGTCATGTTACTTGCTTAGCTTCCTCCTGATTCGGCTCGAACCCAGGACCTCTACCTTGTAAACAAACGTGACTGTTCTCCTGAAGCGTCTTACCAGTCGCGCCACAGAAAAGATAGCTATACGGCTGAGGAGTGAGTTTCAAACATCCCCATGTCCTTCACCTCCAAGGACCCAACACTTAGATTTGAAGTGTAGCCTAGTTTCGACTGCCTGTATACTGTCTCTTTCCATGTTCATTTTAATTAAACAGTACATCAGCATAGATGGGGACATGACAATGTGCAACTAAGACAAGGAAGTCTACATTCACAACCAGTCACTTGCATTCCCTTACTTCTCTTGCATGTCTCATTTCCCCTCTGAGACATGCAAGACAATGTCTCCATCTAGAGGACATTGTTGTCAATCACAGGATGCATTTCCCCCTCGCCTAAAACTCCTCAAGCGGCAAAAGGCAGGGAAATTAGAATATGTTAATTATTAATGAAGAATAATACAATACCACTACGAGTCAGGTTCCCTTTCTAACCTCATGCTGTAGAGATTAAGGGCATATCTGTAATCACAACCTATTCCCTATGCACTACTTGTGTCCAGTCTCAGGAAGTAGGGTGTCATTTGGGACTCAGCCTTCAGCGGTTTCCTCTGGGGACTCTCTCCCTGTTTCCTTGCCTTTTAATAATACAAAAACTCAATTAGACTCATCTTGTTTTCTGAATACCTTGGTAACACTTTATTTTAACCATTTATAAGGCATTTACAAACAGTATGCTCACCATTTATTAATCATTACTCCCACATTTGTAAATGTTAGTAAGATAGTTATTAACACATGTACAGTGGGGGGAAAAAGCCTTTAGTCAGCCACCAATTGTGCATGTTCTCCCACTTAAAAAGATGAGAGAGGCCTGTAATTTTCATCATAGGTACACGTCAACTATGACAGACAAATTGAGAATTTTTTTTCCTGGAAATCACATTGTAGGATTTTTAATGAATTTATTTGCAAATTATGGTGGAAAATAAGTATTTGGTCACCTACAAATAAGCAAGATTTCTGGCTCTCACAGACCTGTAACTTCTTCTTTAAGAGGCTCCTCTGTCCTCCACTCGTTACCTGTATTAATGGCACCTGTTTGAACTTGTTATCAGTATAAAAGACACCTGTCCACAACCTCAAACAGTCACACTCCAAACTCCACTATGGCCAAGACCAAAGAGCTGTCAAAGGACACCAGAAACAAAATTGTAGACCTGCACCAGGCTGGGAAGACTGAATCTGCAATAGGTAAGCAGCTTGGTTTGAAGAAATCAACTGTGGGAGCAATTATTAGGAAATGGAAGACATACAAGACCACTGATAATCTCCCTCGATCTGGGGCTCCACGCAAGATCTCACCCCATGGGGTCAAAATGATCACAAGAACAGTGAGCAAAAATCCCAGAACCACAAGGGGGGACCTAGTGAATGACCTGCAGAGAGCTGGGACCAAAGTAACAAAGCCTACCATCAGTAACACACTACGCCGCCAGGGATTCAAATCCTGCAGTGCCAGACTTTTCCCCCTGCTTAAGCCAGTACATGTCCAGGCCCGTCTGAAGTTTGCTAGAGTGCATTTGGATGATCCAGAAGAGGATTGGGAGAATGTCATATGGTCAGATGAAACCAAAATAGAACTTTTTGGTAAAAACTCAACTCGTCGTGTTTGGAGGACAAAGAATGCTGAGTTGCATCCAAAGAACACCATACCTACTGTGAAGCATGGGGGTGGAAACATCATGCTTTGGGGCTGTTTTTCTGCAAAGGGACAAGGACGACTGATCCGTGTAAAGGAAAGAATGAATGGGGCCATGTATCGTGAGATTTTGAGTGAAAACCTCCTTCCATCAGCAAGGGCATTGAAGATGAAACGTGGCTGGGTCTTTCAGCATGACAATGATCCCAAACACACCGCCCGGGCAACGGAGTGGCTTCGTAAGAAGCATTTCAAGGTCCTGGAGTGGCCTAGCCAGTCTCCAGATCTCAACCCCATAGAAAATCTTTGGAGGGAGTTGAAAGTCCGTGTTGCCCAGCGACAGCCCCAAAACATCACTGCTCTAGAGGAGATCTGCATGGAGGAATGGGCCAAAATACCAGCAACAGTGTGTGAAAACCTTGTGAAGACTTACAGAAAACGTTTGACCTGTGTCATTGCCAACAAAGGGTATATAACAAAGTATTGAGAAACTTTTGTTATTGACCAAATACTTATTTTCCACCATAATTTGCAAATAAATTCATTAAAAATCCTACAATGTGATTTTCTGGAAAAAGAATTCTCAATTTGTCTGTCATTGTTGACATGTACCTATGATGAAAATTACAGGCCTCTCTCATCTTTTTAAGTGAGAGAACTTGCACAATTGGTGGCTGACTAAATACTTTTTTCCCCCACTGTATATACACTACCAGTCAAAAGTATACTTAACCAGCATAGCTACCACAGCATTCTGCAGTGAAGGGGACTATCATTTCTTTTTCAACAGGACAATGACCCAACACACCTCCAGGCTGTGTAAGAGCTATTTTACCAAGAAGGAGAGTGATGGAGTGCTGCATCAGATGACCTGGCCTCCACAATTCCCCGACCTCAACCCAATTGAGATGGTTTGGGATGAGTCTGACCGCAGAATGAAGGAAAAGCAGCCAACAAGTGCTCAGCATATGTCGGAACTCCTTCAAGACTGTCGGAAAAGCCTTGCAGGTGAAGATGGTTGAGAGAATGCCAAGAGTGTGCAAAGCTGTCATCAAGGCAAAGGGTGGCTATTTGAAGAATCTCAAATATAAAATATATTTTGATTTGTTTAACACTTTTTTGGTTACTACATGATTCCATATGTGTTATTTCATAGTGTTGATGTCTTCACTATTATTCTACAGTGTAAAAAATAGTAAAAAATAAAGAAAAACCCTTGAATGAGTAGGTGTCCAAACTTTTGACTGGTACTGTATATATTTCCTTAAACATCTTGTGTTCGGTGCCTATT
This sequence comes from Coregonus lavaretus, assembly GCF_964263955.1. Taxonomy (NCBI): domain Eukaryota; kingdom Metazoa; phylum Chordata; class Actinopteri; order Salmoniformes; family Salmonidae; genus Coregonus; species Coregonus lavaretus. Next base: position 16,003,607 of record NC_140021.1, on the reverse strand, counting down.
CTTTTATCAAGTTCTGCAGGAATGTCTTCCAATGGCAGGAATGTCTTCACGGCATCTTTTTGTGAGAAATTACACTGGTCCCTCAAAACATTTATAAAGTATTTATGAAGCATAAATAGCGCTCACTTTAGATTAGGGGCTGCAAAAAGTAATAATAAACTAATAATTAGTAAATGGTTAATAGATGTGGGAATAATGATTAATAAATGATGAACTTTATAAACACCTTGTAAATGGTTTATTACGGCCCCTTAAAATAAAGCGTTACCTAGGCAGGCTGGTCTGGTCCCAGGGGATCTGAGGGGAGTTCATTCACACGTTAACAAAATGAACCCCGATCCAGATCACTGAACCTGGGTGTAATCATCTGAACTCTTCACCCTATCCTCTGGGCTGGTCAATGTGTGGTCAGGTCTCTTGGGACTAATGGCTGCCGTGTGGCGAAGCCGCTCCACTGGATACATGACCAGCTGCCTTCTTGTGACTAGTTGAGTATCTGGAGCATCAGCAATTGTGGATTCGATTACAGGCTCAAAATGGCCAGAAGCAAATAACTTTATTTTGAAACTCGTCAGTCTATTCTTGTTCTGAGAAATGAAGGCTATTCCATGTGAGAAATTGCCAAGAAACTGAAGATCTCATACAATGCTGTGCTAACATAATTGCAAAAGGGTTTTCTAATGATCAATTAGCCTTTTCAAATGATAAACTTGGATTAGCAAACACAACGTGCCAATGGAACACAGGACTGATGGTTGCCATTAAAAATCAGCCGTTTCCAGCTCTAATAGCCATTTACAACATTAACAATGTCTACACTGTATTTCTGACCAATTTGATGTTATTTTAATGGACAAAAAAATTGCTTGTCTTTCGAAAACAAGGACATTTCTAAGTGACCCCAAACTTTTGAACGGTAGTGTACATCACATCATCCGGGTGGATGATTCACATAAGTAGTGGAAGAGATGAAGTGAGTTCTCTTACAATGTAAAGAGTTTGAGGCCTGATGGAAATTAGAACTGTCTCATCATCTAATTCACTCTCCCTTGTCCACTAACCCTAACCCCAACCCCAACCCTTAACCACAACCCTAACCCCAACCC